>NW_026701561.1:0-73604 GCF_030435755.1 Ochotona princeps | reverse complement strand
GGTAGAGCATCCCACACAAACGAATGCTCCACATGCGGGTTTCACATGCCACCAACTCCACATTCACAGGCAACTTCAGCGCCACAGCCGTTTTCAGATAGCCCTCAATGCAAAGGCTCTAGACGCAAATATTGGTGTGAGAGCTAATTCAATCAAGGAAACACTGCATGTTGGTGAAGGGCATATTGAAGAAGGATCAGCCGAGTGGTTCTTGTGGGAGAACAACTCCATTTGGCTCCCTAACTTCACACACCATCAGGCTTCCAAGCAGCTCTCAAGGAAACTCAGTTTTCACACTCTATGCTTAGTGCCCTTTGAGTGCATTATCTAGGAATGAACCTGGTAGAGCATCCCGCACAAACGAATGCTCCACATGCGGGTTTCACATGCCACCAACTCCACATTCACAGGCAACTTCAGCGCCACAGCCGTTTTCAGATAGCCCTCAATGCAAAGGCTCTAGATGCGAATATTGGTGTGAGAGCTAATTCAATCAAGGAAACACTGCATGTTGGTGAAGGGCATATTGAAGAAGGATCAGCCGAGTGGTTCTTGTGGGAGAACAACTCCATTTGGCTCCCTAACTTCACACACCATCAGGCTTCCAAGCAGCTCTCAAGGAAACTCAGTTTTCACACTCTATGCTTAGTGCCCTTTGAGTGCATTATCTAGGAATGAACCTGGTAGAGCATCCCACACAAACGAATGCTCCACATGCGGGTTTCACATGCCACCAACTCCACATTCACAGGCAACTTCAGCGCCACAGCCGTTTTCAGATAGCCCACAATGCAAAGGCTCTAGACGCAAATATTGGTGTGAGAGCTAATTCAATCAAGGAAACACTGCATGTTGGTGAAGGGCATATTGAAGAAGGATCAACCGAGTGGTTCTTGTGGGAGAACAACTCCATTTGGCTCACTAACTTCACACACCATCAGGCTTCCAAGCAGCTCTCAAGGAAACTCAGTTTTCACACTCTATGTTTAGTGCCCTTTGAGTGCATTATCCAGGAATGAACCTGGTAGAGCATCCCACACAAACGAATGCTCCACATGCGGGTTTCACATGCCACCAACTCCACATTCACAGGCAACTTCAGCGCCACAGCCGTTTTCAGATAGCCCACAATGCAAAAGCTCTAGACGCAAATATTGGTGTGAGAGCTAATTCAATCAAGGAAACACTGCATGTTGGTGAAGGGCATATTGAAGAAGGATCAGCCGAGTGGTTCTTGTGGGAGAACAACTCCATTTGGCTCACTAACTTCACACACCATCAGGCTTCCAAGCAGCTCTCAAGGAAACTCAGTTTTCACACTCTATGCTTAGTGCCCTTTGAGTGCATTATCTAGGAATGAACCTGGTAGAGCATCCCACACAAACGAATGCTCCACATGCGGGTTTCACATGCAACCAACTCCACATTCACAGGCAACTTCAGCACCACAGCCGTTTTCAGATAGCCCTCAATGCAAAGGCTCTAGACGCAAATATTGGTGTGAGAGCTAATTCAATCAAGGAAACACAGCATGTTGGTGAAGTGCTTATTGAAGAAGGATCAGCCGAGTGGTTCTTGTGGGAGAACAACTCCATTTGGCTCACTAACTTCACACACCATCAGGCTTCCAAGCAGCTCTCAAGGAAACTCAGTTTTCACACTCTATGCTTAATGCCCTTTGTGTGCCTAGGACTGAAATGAAGCTTGGTCAGCATCCCACACAAACGAATGCTCCACATGCGGGTTTCACATGCCACCAACTCCACATTCACAGGCAACTTCAGCGCCACAGCCGTTTTCAGATAGCCCTCAATGCAAAGGCTCTAGACGCAAATATTGGTGTGAGAGCTAATTCAATCAAGGAAACACTGCATGTTGGTGAAGGGCATATTGAAGAAGGATCAGCCGAGTGGTTCTTGTGGGAGAACAACTCCATTTGGCTCACTAACTTCACACACCATCAGGCTTCCAAGCAGCTCTCAAGGAAACTCAGTTTTCACACTCTATGTTTAGTGCCCTTTGAGTGCATTATCTAGGAATGAACCTGGTAGAGCATCCCACACAAACGAATGCTCCACATGCGGGTTTCACATGCCACCAACTCCACATTCACAGGCAACTTCAGCGCCACAGCCGTTTTCAGATAGCCCTCAATCCAAAGGCTCTAGATGCAAATATTGGTGTGAGAGCTAATTCAATCAAGGAAACACTGCATGTTGGTGAAGGGCATATTGAAGAAGGATCAGCCGAGTGGTTCTTGTGGGAGAACAACTCCATTTGGCTCACTAACTTCACACACCATCAGGCTTCCAAGCAGCTCTCAAGGAAACTCAGTTTTCACACTCCATGCTTAGTGCCCTTTGTGTGCCTAGGACTGAAATGAAGCTTGGTCAGCATCCCACACAAACGAATGCTCCACATGCGGGTTTCACATGCCACCAACTCCACATTCACAGGCAACTTCAGCGCCACAGCCGTTTTCAGATAGCCCTCAATGCAAAGGCTCTAGACGCAAATATTGGTGTGAGAGCTAATTCAATCAAGGAAACACTGCATGTTGGTGAAGGGCATATTGAAGAAGGATCAGCCGAGTGGTTCTTGTGGGAGAACAACTCCATTTGGCTCACTAACTTCACACACCATCAGGCTTCCAAGCAGCTCTCAAGGAAACTCAGTTTTCACACTCTATGCTTAGTGCCCTTTGTATGGCTAGGACTGAAATGAACCTGGTAGAGCATCCCACACAAACGAATGCTCCACATGCGGGTTTCACTTGCCACCAACTCCACATTCACAGGCAACTTCAGCGCCACAGCCGTTTTCAGATAGTCCTCAATGCAAAGGCTCTAGACGCAAATATTGGTGTGAGAGCTAATTCAATCAAGGAAACACTGCATGTTGGTGAAGGGCATATTGAAGAAGGATCAGCCGAGTGGTTCTTGTGGGAGAACAACTCCATTTGGCTCACTAACTTCACACACCATCAGGCTTCCAAGCAGCTCTCAAGGAAACTCAGTTTTCACACTCTATGTTTAGTGCCCTTTGAGTGCATTATCTAGGAATGAACCTGGTAGAGCATCCCACACAAACGAATGCTCCACATGCGGGTTTCACATGCCACCAACTCCACATTCACAGGCAACTTCAGCGCCACAGCCGTTTTCAGATAGCCCTCAATGCAAAGGCTCTAGACGCAAATATTGGTGTGAGAGCTAATTCAATCATGGAAACACTGCATGTTGGTGAAGGGCATATTGAAGAAGGATCAGCCGAGTGGTTCTTGTGGGAGAACAACTCCATTTGGCTCCCTAACTTCACACACCATCAGGCTTCCAAGCAGCTCTCAAGGAAACTCAGTTTTCACACTCTATGCTTAGTGCCCTTTGAGTGCATTATCTAGGAATGAACCTGGTAGAGCATCCCACACAAACGAATGCTCCACATGCGGGTTTCACATGCCACCAACTCCACATTCACAGGCAACTTCAGCGCCACAGCCGTTTTCAGATAGCCCTCAATGCAAAGGCTCTAGACGCAAATATTGGTGTGAGAGCTAATTCAATCAAGGAAACACTGCATGTTGGTGAAGGGCATATTGAAGAAGGATCAGCCGAGTGGTTCTTGTGGGAGAACAACTCCATTTGGCTCCCTAACTTCACACACCATCAGGCTTCCAAGCAGCTCTCAAGGAAACTCAGTTTTCACACTCTATGCTTAGTGCCCTTTGAGTGCATTATCTAGGAATGAACCTGGTAGAGCATCCCACACAAACGAATGCTCCACATGCGGGTTTCACATGCCACCAACTCCACATTCACAGGCAACTTCAGCGCCACAGCCGTTTTCAGATAGCCCTCAATGCAAAGGCTCTAGATGCAAATATTGGTGTGAGAGCTAATTCAATCAAGGAAACACTGCATGTTGGTGAAGGGCATATTGAAGAAGGATCAGCCGAGTGGTTCTTGTGGGAGAACAACTCCATTTGGCTCCCTAACTTCACACACCATCAGGCTTCCAAGCAGCTCTCAAGGAAACTCAGTTTTCACACTCTATGCTTAGTGCCCTTTGAGTGCATTATCTAGGAATGAACCTGGTAGAGCATCCCACACAAACGAATGCTCCACATGCGGGTTTCACATGCCACCAACTCCACATTCACAGGCAACTTCAGCGCCACAGCCGTTTTCAGATAGCCCACAATGCAAAGGCTCTAGACGCAAATATTGGTGTGAGAGCTAATTCAATCAAGGAAACACTGCATGTTGGTGAAGGGCATATTGAAGAAGGATCAACCGAGTGGTTCTTGTGGGAGAACAACTCCATTTGGCTCACTAACTTCACACACCATCAGGCTTCCAAGCAGCTCTCAAGGAAACTCAGTTTTCACACTCTATGCTTAGTGCCCTTTGTGTGCCTAGGACTGAAATGAAGCTTGGTCAGCATCCCACACAAACGAATGCTCCACATGCGGGTTTCACATGCCACCAACTCCACATTCACAGGCAACTTCAGCGCCACAGCCGTTTTCAGATAGCCCTCAATGCAAAGGCTCTAGACGCAAATATTGGTGTGAGAGCTAATTCAATCAAGGAAACACTGCATGTTGGTGAAGGGCATATTGAAGAAGGATCAGCCGAGTGGTTCTTGTGGGAGAACAACTCCATTTGGCTCACTAACTTTACACACCATCAGGCTTCCAAGCAGCTTTCAAGGAAACTCAGTTTTCACCCTCTATGCTTAGTGCCCTTTGTATGGCTAGGACTGAAATGAACCTGGTAGAGCATCCCACACAAACGAATGCTCCACATGCGGGTTTCACTTGCCACCAACTCCACATTCACAGGCAACTTCAGCGCCACAGCCGTTTTCAGATAGCCCTCAATGCAAAGGCTCTAGACGCAAATATTGGTGTGAGAGCTAATTCAATCAAGGAAACACTGCATGTTGGTGAAGGGCATATTGAAGAAGGATCAGCCGAGTGGTTCTTGTGGGAGAACAACTCCATTTGGCTCCCTAACTTCACACACCATCAGGCTTCCAAGCAGCTCTCAAGGAAACTCAGTTTTCACACTCTATGCTTAGTGCCCTTTGAGTGCATTATCTAGGAATGAACCTGGTAGAGCATCCCACACAAACGAATGCTCCACATGCGGGTTTCACATGCCACCAACTCCACATTCACAGGCAACTTCAGCGCCACAGCCGTTTTCAGATAGCCCTCAATGCAAAGGCTCTAGACGCAAATATTGGTGTGAGAGCTAATTCAATCAAGGAAACACTGCATGTTGGTGAAGGTCATATTGAAGAAGGATCAGCTGAGTGGTTCTTGTGGGAGAACAACTCCATTTGGCTCACTAACTTCACACACCATCAGGCTTCCAAGCAGCTCTCAAGGAAACTCAGTTTTCACACTCTATGTTTAGTGCCCTTTGAGTGCATTATCCAGGAATGAACCTGGTAGAGCATCCCACACAAACGAATGCTCCACATGCGGGTTTCACATGCCACCAACTCCACATTCACAGGCAACTTCAGCGCCACAGCCGTTTTCAGATAGCCCACAATGCAAAAGCTCTAGACGCAAATATTGGTGTGAGAGCTAATTCAATCAAGGAAACACTGCATGTTGGTGAAGGGCATATTGAAGAAGGATCAGCCGAGTGGTTCTTGTGGGAGAACAACTCCATTTGGCTCAGTAACTTCACACACCATCAGGCTTCCAAGCAGCTCTCAAGGAAACTCAGTTTTCACACTCTATGCTTAGTGCCCTTTGAGTGCATTATCTAGGAATGAACCTGGTAGAGCATCCCACACAAACGAATGCTCCACATGCGGGTTTCACATGCAACCAACTCCACATTCACAGGCAACTTCAGCGCCACAGCCGTTTTCAGATAGCCCTCAATGCAAAGGCTCTAGACGCAAATATTGGTGTGAGAGCTAATTCAATCAAGGAAACACTGCATGTTGGTGAAGTGCTTATTGAAGAAGGATCAGCCGAGTGGTTCTTGTGGGAGAACAACTCCATTTGGCTCACTAACTTCACACACCATCAGGCTTCCAAGCAGCTCTCAAGGAAACTCAGTTTTCACACTCTATGCTTAATGTCCTTTGTGTGCCTAGGACTGAAATGAAGCTTGGTGAGCATCCCACACAAACGAATGCTCCACATGCGGGTTTCACATGCCACCAACTCCACATTCACAGGCAACTTCAGCGCCACAGCCGTTTTCAGATAGCCCTCAATGCAAAGGCTCTAGACGCAAATATTGGTGTGAGAGCTAATTCAATCAAGGAAACACTGCATGTTGGTGAAGGGCATATTGAAGAAGGATCAGCCGAGTGGTTCTTGTGGGAGAACAACTCCATTTGGCTCCCTAACTTCACACACCATCAGGCTTCCAAGCAGCTCTCAAGGAAACTCAGTTTTCACACTCTATGTTTAGTGCCCTTTGAGTGCATTATCTAGGAATGAACCTGGTAGAGCATCCCACACAAACGAATGCTCCACATGCGGGTTTCACATGCCACCAACTCCACATTCACAGGCAACTTCAGCGCCACAGCCGTTTTCAGATAGCCCTCAATCCAAAGGCTCTAGATGCAAATATTGGTGTGAGAGCTAATTCAATCAAGGAAACACTGCATGTTGGTGAAGGGCATATTGAAGAAGGATCAGCCGAGTGGTTCTTGTGGGAGAACAACTCCATTTGGCTCACTAACTTCACACACCATCAGGCTTCCAAGCAGCTCTCAAGGAAACTCAGTTTTCACACTCTATGCTTAGTGCCCTTTGTGTGCCTAGGACTGAAATGAAGCTTGGTCAGCATCCCACACAAACGAATGCTCCACATGCGGGTTTCACATGCCACCAACTCCACATTCACAGGCAACTTCAGCGCCACAGCCGTTTTCAGATAGCCCTCAATGCAAAGGCTCTAGACGCAAATATTGGTGTGAGAGCTAATTCAATCAAGGAAACACTGCATGTTGGTGAAGGGCATATTGAAGAAGGATCAGCCGAGTGGTTCTTGTGGGAGAACAACTCCATTTGGCTCACTAACTTCACACACCATCAGGCTTCCAAGCAGCTCTCAAGGAAACTCAGTTTTCACACTCTATGCTTAGTGCCCTTTGAGTGCATTATCTAGGAATGAACCTGGTAGAGCATCCCACACAAACGAATGCTCCACATGCGGGTTTCACATGCAACCAACTCCACATTCACAGGCAACTTCAGCGCCACAGCCGTTTTCAGATAGCCCTCAATGCAAAGGCTCTAGACGCAAATATTGGTGTGAGAGCTAATTCAATCAAGGAAACACTGCATGTTGGTGAAGGGCTTATTGAAGAAGGATCAGCCGAGTGGTTCTTGTGGGAGAACAACTCCATTTGGCTCACTAACTTCACACACCATCAGGCTTCCAAGCAGCTCTCAAGGAAACTCAGTTTTCACACTCTATGCTTAATGCCCTTTGTGTGCCTAGGACTGAAATGAAGCTTGGTCAGCATCCCACACAAACGAATGCTCCACATGCGGGTTTCACATGCCACCAACTCCACATTCACAGGCAACTTCAGCGCCACAGCCGTTTTCAGATAGCCCTCAATGCAAAGGCTCTAGACGCAAATATTGGTGTGAGAGCTAATTCAATCAAGGAAACACTGCATGTTGGTGAAGGGCATATTGAAGAAGGATCAGCCGAGTGGTTCTTGTGGGAGAACAACTCCATTTGGCTCCCTAACTTCACACACCATCAGGCTTCCAAACAGCTCTCAAGGAAACTCAGTTTTCACACTCTATGCTTAATGCCCTTTGTATGGCTAGGACTGAAATGAACCTGGTAGAGCATCCCACACAAACGAATGCTGCACATGCGGGTTTCACTTGCCACCAACTCCACATTCACAGGCAACTTCAGCGCCACAGCCGTTTTCAGATAGCCCTCAATGCAAAGGCTCTAGACGCAAATATTGGTGTGAGAGCTAATTCAATCAAGGAAACACTGCATGTTGGTGAAGGGCATATTGAAGAAGGATCAGCCGAGTGGTTCTTGTGGGAGAACAACTCCATTTGGCTCACTAACTTCACACACCATCAGGCTTCCAAGCAGCTCTCAAGGAAACTCAGTTTTCACACTCTATGCTTAGTGCCCTTTGAGTGCATTATCTAGGAATGAACCTGGTAGAGCATCCCACACAAACGAATGCTCCACATGCGGGTTTCACATGCCACCAACTCCACATTCACAGGCAACTTCAGCGCCACAGCCGTTTTCAGATAGCCCTCAATGCAAAGGCTCTAGACGCAAATATTGGTGTGAGAGCTAATTCAATCAAGGAAACACTGCATGTTGGTGAAGGGCATATTGAAGAAGGATCAGCCGAGTGGTTCTTGTGGGAGAACAACTCCATTTGGCTCACTAACTTCACACACCATCAGGCTTCCAAGCAGCTCTCAAGGAAACTCAGTTTTCACACTCTATGTTTAGTGCCCTTTGAGTGCATTATCTAGGAATGAACCTGGTAGAGCATCCCACACAAACGAATGCTCCACATGCGGGTTTCACATGCCACCAACTCCACATTCACAGGCAACTTCAGCGCCACAGCCGTTTTCAGATAGCCCTCAATGCAAAGGCTCTAGACGCAAATATTGGTGTGAGAGCTAATTCAATCAAGGAAACACTGCATGTTGGTGAAGGGCATATTGAAGAAGGATCAGCCGAGTGGTTCTTGTGGGAGAACAACTCCATTTGGCTCACTAACTTCACACACCATCAGGCTTCCAAGCAGCTCTCAAGGAAACTCAGTTTTCACACTCTATGTTTAGTGCCCTTTGAGTGCATTATCTAGGAATGAACCTGGTAGAGCATCCCACACAAACGAATGCTCCACATGCGGGTTTCACATGCCACCAACTCCACATTCACAGGCAACTTCAGCGCCACAGCCGTTTTCAGATAGCCCACAATGCAAAGGCTCTAGACGCAAATATTGGTGTGAGAGCTAATTCAATCAAGGAAACACTGCATGTTGGTGAAGGGCATATTGAAGAAGGATCAGCCGAGTGGTTCTTGTGGGAGAACAACTCCATTTGGCTCACTAACTTCACACACCATCAGGCTTCCAAGCAGCTCTCAAGGAAACTCAGTTTTCACACTCTATGCTTAGTGCCCTTTGTGTGCCTAGGACTGAAATGAAGCTTGGTCAGCATCCCACACAAACGAATGCTCCACATGCGGGTTTCACATGCCACCAACTCCACATTCACAGGCAACTTCAGCGCCACAGCCGTTTTCAGATAGCCCTCAATGCAAAGGCTCTAGACGCAAATATTGGTGTGAGAGCTAATTCAATCAAGGAAACACTGCATGTTGGTGAAGTGCATATTGAAGAAGGATCAGCCGAGTGGTTCTTGTGGGAGAACAACTCCATTTGGCTCACTAACTTCACACACCATCAGGCTTCCAAGCAGCTCTCAAGGAAACTCAGTTTTCACACTCTATGCTTAGTGCCCTTTGAGTGCATTATCTAGGAATGAACCTGGTAGAGCATCCCACACAAACGAATGCTCCACATGCGGGTTTCACATGCCACCAACTCCACATTCACAGGCAACTTCAGCGCCACAGCCGTTTTCAGATAGCCCTCAATGCAAAGGCTCTAGACTCAAATATTGGTGTGAGAGCTAATTCAATCAAGGAAACACTGCATGTTGGTGAAGGGCATATTGAAGAAGGATCAGCCGAGTGGTTCTTGTGGGAGAACAACTCCATTTGGCTCCCTAACTTCACACACCATCAGGCTTCCAAGCAGCTCTCAAGGAAACTCAGTTTTCACACTCTATGCTTAGTGCCCTTTGTATGGCTAGGACTGAAATGAACCTGGTAGAGCATCCCACACAAACGAATGCTGCACATGCGGGTTTCACTTGCCACCAACTCCACATTCACAGGCAACTTCAGCGCCACAGCCGTTTTCAGATAGCCCTCAATGCAAAGGCTCTAGACGCAAATATTGGTGTGAGAGCTAATTCAATCAAGGAAACACTGCATGTTGGTGAAGGGCATATTGAAGAAGGATCAACCGAGTGGTTCTTGTGGGAGAACAACTCCATTTGGCTCCCTAACTTCACACACCATCAGGCTTCCAAGCAGCTCTCAAGGAAACTCAGTTTTCACACTCTATGCTTAGTGCCCTTTGTGTGCCTAGGACTGAAATGAAGCTTGGTCAGCATCCCACACAAACGAATGCTCCACATGCGGGTTTCACATGCCACCAACTCCACATTCACAGGCAACTTCAGCGCCACAGCCGTTTTCAGATAGCCCTCAATGCAAAGGCTCTAGACGCAAATATTGGTGTGAGAGCTAATTCAATCAAGGAAACACTGCATGTTGGTGAAGGGCATATTGAAGAAGGATCAGCCGAGTGGTTCTTGTGGGAGAACAACTCCATTTGGCTCACTAACTTCACACACCATCAGGCTTCCAAGCAGCTCTCAAGGAAACTCAGTTTTCACACTCTATGCTTAGTGCCCTTTGAGTGCATTATCTAGGAATGAACCTGGTAGAGCATCCCGCACAAACGAATGCTCCACATGCGGGTTTCACATGCCACCAACTCCACATTCACAGGCAACTTCAGCGCCACAGCCGTTTTCAGATAGCCCTCAATGCAAAGGCTCTAGACGCAAATATTGGTGTGAGAGCTAATTCAATCAAGGAAACACTGCATGTTGGTGAAGGGCATATTGAAGAAGGATCAGCCGAGTGGTTCTTGTGGGAGAACAACTCCATTTGGCTCACTAACTTCACACACCATCAGGCTTCCAAGCAGCTCTCAAGGAAACTCAGTTTTCACACTCTATGTTTAGTGCCCTTTGAGTGCATTATCTAGGAATGAACCTGGTAGAGCATCCCACACAAACGAATGCTCCACATGCGGGTTTCACATGCCACCAACTCCACATTCACAGGCAACTTCAGCGCCACAGCCGTTTTCAGATAGCCCTCAATGCAAAGGCTCTAGACGCAAATATTGGTGTGAGAGCTAATTCAATCAAGGAAACACTGCATGTTGGTGAAGGGCATATTGAAGAAGGATCAACCGAGTGGTTCTTGTGGGAGAACAACTCCATTTGGCTCACTAACTTCACACACCATCAGGCTTCCAAGCAGCTCTCAAGGAAACTCAGTTTTCACACTCTATGCTTAGTGCCCTTTGTGTGCCTAGGACTGAAATGAAGCTTGGTCAGCATCCCACACAAACGAATGCTCCACATGCGGGTTTCACATGCCACCAACTCCACATTCACAGGCAACTTCAGCGCCACAGCCGTTTTCAGATAGCCCTCAATCCAAAGGCTCTAGACGCAAATATTGGTGTGAGAGCTAATTCAATCAAGGAAACACTGCATGTTGGTGAAGTGCATATTGAAGAAGGATCAGCCGAGTGGTTCTTGTGGGAGAACAACTCCATTTGGCTCACTAACTTCACACACCATCAGGCTTCCAAGCAGCTCTCAAGGAAACTCAGTTTTCACACTCTATGCTTAGTGCCCTTTGAGTGCATTATCTAGGAATGAACCTGGTAGAGCATCCCACACAAACGAATGCTCCACATGCGGGTTTCACATGCCACCAACTCCACATTCACAGGCAACTTCAGCGCCACAGCCGTTTTCAGATAGCCCTCAATGCAAAGGCTCTAGACGCAAATATTGGTGTGAGAGCTAATTCAATCAAGGAAACACTGCATGTTGGTGAAGGGCATATTGAAGAAGGATCAGCCGAGTGGTTCTTGTGGGAGAACAACTCCATTTGGCTCACTAACTTCACACACCATCAGGCTTCCAAGCAGCTCTCAAGGAAACTCAGTTTTCACACTCTATGCTTAGTGCCCTTTGAGTGCATTATCTAGGAATGAACCTGGTAGAGCATCCCACACAAACGAATGCTCCACATGCGGGTTTCACATGCCACCAACTCCACATTCACAGGCAACTTCAGCGCCACAGCCGTTTTCAGATAGCCCTCAATGCAAAGGCTCTAGACGCAAATATTGGTGTGAGAGCTAATTCAATCAAGGAAACACTGCATGTTGGTGAAGGGCATATTGAAGAAGGATCAGCCGAGTGGTTCTTGTGGGAGAACAACTCCATTTGGCTCACTAACTTCACACACCATCAGGCTTCCAAGCAGCTCTCAAGGAAACTCAGTTTTCACACTCTATGTTTAGTGCCCTTTGAGTGCATTATCTAGGAATGAACCTGGTAGAGCATCCCACACAAACGAATGCTCCACATGCGGGTTTCACATGCCACCAACTCCACATTCACAGGCAACTTCAGCGCCACAGCCGTTTTCAGATAGCCCTCAATGCAAAGGCTCTAGACGCAAATATTGGTGTGAGAGCTAATTCAATCAAGGAAACACTGCATGTTGGTGAAGGGCATATTGAAGAAGGATCAACCGAGTGGTTCTTGTGGGAGAACAACTCCATTTGGCTCACTAACTTCACACACCATCAGGCTTCCAAGCAGCTCTCAAGGAAACTGTTTTCACACTCTATGCTTAGTGCCCTTTGTGTGCCTAGGACTGAAATGAAGCTTGGTGAGCATCCCACACAAACGAATGCTCCACATGCGGGTTTCACATGCCACCAACTCCACATTCACAGGCAACTTCAGCGCCACAGCCGTTTTCAGATAGCCCTCAATGCAAAGGCTCTAGACGCAAATATTGGTGTGAGAGCTAATTCAATCAAGGAAACACTGCATGTTGGTGAAGGTCATATTGAAGAAGGATCAGCCGAGTGGTTCTTGTGGGAGAACAACTCCATTTGGCTCCCTAACTTCACACACCATCAGGCTTCCAAGCAGCTCTCAAGGAAACTCAGTTTTCACACTCTATGCTTAGTGCCCTTTGTGTGCCTAGGACTGAAATGAAGCTTGGTCAGCATCCCACACAAACGAATGCTCCACATGCGGGTTTCACATGCCACCAACTCCACATTCACAGGCAACTTCAGCGCCACAGCCGTTTTCAGATAGCCCTCAATGCAAAGGCTCTAGACGCAAATATTGGTGTGAGAGCTAATTCAATCAAGGAAACACTGCATGTTGGTGAAGTGCATATTGAAGAAGGATCAGCCGAGTGGTTCTTGTGGGAGAACAACTCCATTTGGCTCACTAACTTCACACACCATCAGGCTTCCAAGCAGCTCTCAAGGAAACTCAGTTTTCACACTCTATGCTTAGTGCCCTTTGAGTGCATTATCTAGGAATGAACCTGGTAGAGCATCCCACACAAACGAATGCTCCACATGCGGGTTTCACATGCCACCAACTCCACATTCACAGGCAACTTCAGCGCCACAGCCGTTTTCAGATAGCCCTCAATGCAAAGGCTCTAGACGCAAATATTGGTGTGAGAGCTAATTCAATCAAGGAAACACTGCATGTTGGTGAAGGGCATATTGAAGAAGGATCAGCCGAGTGGTTCTTGTGGGAGAACAACTCCATTTGGCTCACTAACTTCACACACCATCAGGCTTCCAAGCACCTCTCAAGGAAACTCAGTTTTCACACTCTATGCTTAGTGCCCTTTGTATGGCTTGGACTGAAATGAACCTGGTAGAGCATCCCACACAAACGAATGCTCCACATGCGGGTTTCACATGCCACCAACTCCACATTCACAGGCAACTTCAGCGCCACAGCCGTTTTCAGATAGCCCTCAATGCAAAGGCTCTAGACGCAAATATTGGTGTGAGAGCTAATTCAATCAAGGAAACACTGCATGTTGGTGAAGGGCATATTGAAGAAGGATCAGCCGAGTGGTTCTTGTGGGAGAACAACTCCATTTGGCTCACTAACTTCACACACCATCAGGCTTCCAAGCAGCTCTCAAGGAAACTCAGTTTTCACACTCTATGTTTAGTGCCCTTTGAGTGCATTATCTAGGAATGAACCTGGTAGAGCATCCCACACAAACGAATGCTCCACATGCGGGTTTCACATGCCACCAACTCCACATTCACAGGCAACTTCAGCGCCACAGCCGTTTTCAGATAGCCCACAATGCAAAGGCTCTAGACGCAAATATTGGTGTGAGAGCTAATTCAATCAAGGAAACACTGCATGTTGGTGAAGGGCATATTGAAGAAGGATCAACCGAGTGGTTCTTGTGGGAGAACAACTCCATTTGGCTCACTAACTTCACACACCATCAGTCTTCCAAGCAGCTCTCAAGGAAACTCAGTTTTCACACTCTATGCTTAGTGCCCTTTGTGTGCCTAGGACTGAAATGAAGCTTGGTCAGCATCCCACACAAACGAATGCTCCACATGCGGGTTTCACATGCCACCAACTCCACATTCACAGGCAACTTCAGCGCCACAGCCGTTTTCAGATAGCCCTCAATGCAAAGGCTCTAGACGCAAATATTGGTGTGAGAGCTAATTCAATCAAGGAAACACTGCATGTTGGTGAAGGGCATATTGAAGAAGGATCAGCCGAGTGGTTCTTGTGGGAGAACAACTCCATTTGGCTCACTAACTTCACACACCATCAGGCTTCCAAGCAGCTCTCAAGGAAACTCAGTTTTCACACTCTATGCTTAGTGCCCTTTGAGTGCATTATCTAGGAATGAACCTGGTAGAGCATCCCACACAAACGAATGCTCCACATGCGGGTTTCACATGCCACCAACTCCACATTCACAGGCAACTTCAGCGCCACAGCCGTTTTCAGATAGCCCTCAATGCAAAGGCTCTAGACGCAAATATTGGTGTGAGAGCTAATTCAATCAAGGAAACACTGCATGTTGGTGAAGGGCATATTGAAGAAGGATCAGCCGAGTGGTTCTTGTGGGAGAACAACTCCATTTGGCTCCCTAACTTCACACACCATCAGGCTTCCAAGCAGCTCTCAAGGAAACTCAGTTTTCACACTCTATGCTTAGTGCCCTTTGTATGGCTAGGACTGAAATGAAGCTTGGTAGAGCATCCCACACAAACGAATGCTGCACATGCGGGTTTCACTTGCCACCAACTCCACATTCACAGGCAACTTCAGCGCCACAGCCGTTTTCAGATAGCCCTCAATGCAAAGGCTCTAGACGCAAATATTGGTGTGAGAGCTAATTCAATCAAAGGAAACACTGCATGTTGGTGAAGTGCATATTGAAGAAGGATCAGCCGAGTGGTTCTTGTGGGAGAACAACTCCATTTGGCTCACTAACTTCACACACCATCAGGCTTCCAAGCAGCTCTCAAGGAAACTCAGTTTTCACACTCTATGCTTAGTGCCCTTTGAGTGCATTATCTAGGAATGAACCTGGTAGAGCATCCCACACAAACGAATGCTCCACATGCGGGTTTCACATGCCACCAACTCCACATTCACAGGCAACTTCAGCGCCACAGCCGTTTTCAGATAGCCCTCAATGCAAAGGCTCTAGACGCAAATATTGGTGTGAGAGCTAATTCAATCAAGGAAACACTGCATGTTGGTGAAGGGCATATTGAAGAAGGATCAGCCGAGTGGTTCTTGTGGGAGAACAACTCCATTTGGCTCACTAACTTCACACACCATCAGGCTTCCAAGCAGCTCTCAAGGAAACTCAGTTTTCACACTCTATGTTTAGTGCCCTTTGAGTGCATTATCTAGGAATGAACCTGGTAGAGCATCCCACACAAACGAATGCTCCACATGCGGGTTTCACATGCCACCAACTCCACATTCACAGGCAACTTCAGCGCCACAGCCGTTTTCAGATAGCCCTCAATGCAAAGGCTCTAGACGCAAATATTGGTGTGAGAGCTAATTCAATCAAGGAAACACTGCATGTTGGTGAAGGGCATATTGAAGAAGGATCAGCCGAGTGGTTCTTGTGGAGAACAACTCCATTTGGCTCACTAACTTCACACACCATCAGGCTTCCAAGCAGCTCTCAAGGAAACTCAGTTTTCACACTCTATGTTTAGTGCCCTTTGAGTGCATTATCTAGGAATGAACCTGGTAGAGCATCCCACACAAACGAATGCTCCACATGCGGGTTTCACATGCCACCAACTCCACATTCACAGGCAACTTCAGCGCCACAGCCGTTTTCAGATAGCCCTCAATGCAAAGGCTCTAGACGCAAATATTGGTGTGAGAGCTAATTCAATCAAGGAAACACTGCATGTTGGTGAAGGGCATATTGAAGAAGGATCAACCGAGTGGTTCTTGTGGGAGAACAACTCCATTTGGCTCACTAACTTCACACACCATCAGGCTTCCAAGCAGCTCTCAAGGAAACTGTTTTCACACTCTATGCTTAGTGCCCTTTGTGTGCCTAGGACTGAAATGAAGCTTGGTGAGCATCCCACACAAACGAATGCTCCACATGCGGGTTTCACATGCCACCAACTCCACATTCACAGGCAACTTCAGCGCCACAGCCGTTTTCAGATAGCCCTCAATGCAAAGGCTCTAGACGCAAATATTGGTGTGAGAGCTAATTCAATCAAGGAACACTGCATGTTGGTGAAGGTCATATTGAAGAAGGATCAGCCGAGTGGTTCTTGTGGGAGAACAACTCCATTTGGCTCCCTAACTTCACACACCATCAGGCTTCCAAGCAGCTCTCAAGGAAACTCAGTTTTCACACTCTATGCTTAGTGCCCTTTGTGTGCCTAGGACTGAAATGAAGCTTGGTCAGCATCCCACACAAACGAATGCTCCACATGCGGGTTTCACATGCCACCAACTCCACATTCACAGGCAACTTCAGCGCCACAGCCGTTTTCAGATAGCCCTCAATGCAAAGGCTCTAGACGCAAATATTGGTGTGAGAGCTAATTCAATCAAGGAAACACTGCATGTTGGTGAAGGGCATATTGAAGAAGGATCAGCCGAGTGGTTCTTGTGGGAGAACAACTCCATTTGGCTCACTAACTTCACACACCATCAGGCTTCCAAGCAGCTCTCAAGGAAACTCAGTTTTCACACTCTATGTTTAGTGCCCTTTGAGTGCATTATCTAGGAATGAACCTGGTAGAGCATCCCACACAAACGAATGCTCCACATGCGGGTTTCACATGCCACCAACTCTACATTCACAGGCAACTTCAGCGCCACAGCCGTTTTCAGATAGCCCTCAATGCAAAGGCTCTAGACGCAAATATTGGTGTGAGAGCTAATTCAATCAAGGAAACACTGCATGTTGGTGAAGGGCATATTGAAGAAGGATCAGCAGAGTGGTTCTTGTGGGAGAACAACTCCATTTGGCTCACTAACTTCACACACCATCAGGCTTCCAAGCAGCTCTCAAGGAAACTCAGTTTTCACACTCTATGTTTAGTGCCCTTTGAGTGCATTATCTAGGAATGAACCTGGTAGAGCATCCCACACAAACGAATGCTCCACATGCGGTTTTCACATGCCACCAACTCCACATTCACAGGCAACTTCAGCGCCACAGCCGTTTTCAGATAGCCCACAATGCAAAGGCTCTAGACGCAAATATTGGTGTGAGAGCTAATTCAATCAAGGAAACACTGCATGTTGGTGAAGGGCATATTGAAGAAGGATCAACCGAGTGGTTCTTGTGGGAGAACAACTCCATTTGGCTCACTAACTTCACACACCATCAGGCTTCCAAGCAGCTCTCAAGGAAACTCAGTTTTCACACTCTATGCTTAGTGCCCTTTGTGTGCCTAGGACTGAAATGAAGCTTGGTCAGCATCCCACACAAACGAATGCTCCACATGCGGGTTTCACATGCCACCAACTCCACATTCACAGGCAACTTCAGCGCCACAGCCGTTTTCAGATAGCCCTCAATGCAAAGGCTCTAGACGCAAATATTGGTGTGAGAGCTAATTCAATCAAGGAAACACTGCATGTTGGTGAAGTGCATATTGAAGAAGGATCAGCCGAGTGGTTCTTGTGGGAGAACAACTCCATTTGGCTCACTAACTTCACACACCATCAGGCTTCCAAGCAGCTCTCAAGGAAACTCAGTTTTCACACTCTATGCTTAGTGCCCTTTGAGTGCATTATCTAGGAATGAACCTGGTAGAGCATCCCACACAAACGAATGCTCCACATGCGGGTTTCACATGCCACCAACTCCACATTCACAGGCAACTTCAGCGCCACAGCCGTTTTCAGATAGCCCTCAATGCAAAGGCTCTAGACGCAAATATTGGTGTGAGAGCTAATTCAATCAAGGAAACACTGCATGTTGGTGAAGGGCATATTGAAGAAGGATCAACCGAGTGGTTCTTGTGGGAGAACAACTCCATTTGGCTCACTAACTTCACACACCATCAGGCTTCCAAGCAGCTCTCAAGGAAACTCAGTTTTCACACTCTATGCTTAGTGCCCTTTGAGTGCATTATCTAGGAATGAACCTGGTAGAGCATCCCACACAAACGAATGCTCCACATGCGGGTTTCACATGCCACCAACTCCACATTCACAGGCAACTTCAGCGCCACAGCCGTTTTCAGATAGCCCTCAATGCAAAGGCTCTAGACGCAAATATTGGTGTGAGAGCTAATTCAATCAAGGAAACACTGCATGTTGGTGAAGGGCATATTGAAGAAGGATCAGCCGAGTGGTTCTTGTGGGAGAACAACTCCATTTGGCTCACTAACTTCACACACCATCAGGCTTCCAAGCAGCTCTCAAGGAAACTCAGTTTTCACACTCTATGTTTAGTGCCCTTTGAGTGCATTATCTAGGAATGAACCTGGTAGAGCATCCCACACAAACGAATGCTCCACATGCGGGTTTCACATGCCACCAACTCCACATTCACAGGCAACTTCAGCGCCACAGCCGTTTTCAGATAGCCCTCAATGCAAAGGCTCTAGACGCAAATATTGGTGTGAGAGCTAATTCAATCAAGGAAACACTGCATGTTGGTGAAGGGCATATTGAAGAAGGATCAACCGAGTGGTTCTTGTGGGAGAACAACTCCATTTGGCTCACTAACTTCACACACCATCAGGCTTCCAAGCAGCTCTCAAGGAAACTGTTTTCACACTCTATGCTTAGTGCCCTTTGTGTGCCTAGGACTGAAATGAAGCTTGGTGAGCATCCCACACAAACGAATGCTCCACATGCGGGTTTCACATGCCACCAACTCCACATTCACAGGCAACTTCAGCGCCACAGCCGTTTTCAGATAGCCCTCAATGCAAAGGCTCTAGACGCAAATATTGGTGTGAGAGCTAATTCAATCAAGGAAACACTGCATGTTGGTGAAGGTCATATTGAAGAAGGATCAGCCGAGTGGTTCTTGTGGGAGAACAACTCCATTTGGCTCCCTAACTTCACACACCATCAGGCTTCCAAGCAGCTCTCAAGGAAACTCAGTTTTCACACTCTATGCTTAGTGCCCTTTGAGTGCATTATCTAGGAATGAACCTGGTAGAGCATCCCACACAAACGAATGCTCCACATGCGGGTTTCACATGCCACCAACTCCACATTCACAGGCAACTTCAGCGCCACAGCCGTTTTCAGATAGCCCTCAATGCAAAGGCTCTAGACGCAAATATTGGTGTGAGAGCTAATTCAATCAAGGAAACACTGCATGTTGGTGAAGGGCATATTGAAGAAGGATCAGCCGAGTGGTTCTTGTGGGAGAACAACTCCATTTGGCTCACTAACTTCACACACCATCAGGCTTCCAAGCAGCTCTCAAGGAAACTCAGTTTTCACACTCTATGCTTAGTGCCCTTTGAGTGCATTATCTAGGAATGAACCTGGTAGAGCATCCCACACAAACGAATGCTCCACATGCGGGTTTCACATGCCACCAACTCCACATTCACAGGCAACTTCAGCGCCACAGCCGTTTTCAGATAGCCCTCAATGCAAAGGCTCTAGACGCAAATATTGGTGTGAGAGCTAATTCAATCAAGGAAACACTGCATGTTGGTGAAGGGCATATTGAAGAAGGATCAGCCGAGTGGTTCTTGTGGGAGAACAACTCCATTTGGCTCACTAACTTCACACACCATCAGGCTTCCAAGCAGCTCTCAAGGAAACTCAGTTTTCACACTCTATGCTTAGTGCCCTTTGTATGGCTAGGACTGAAATGAACCTGGTAGAGCATCCCACACAAACGAATGCTGCACATGCGGGTTTCACTTGCCACCAACTCCACATTCACAGGCAACTTCAGCGCCACAGCCGTTTTCAGATAGCCCTCAATGCAAAGGCTCTAGACGCAAATATTGGTGTGAGAGCTAATTCAATCAAGGAAACACTGCATGTTGGTGAAGTGCATATTGAAGAAGGATCAGCCGAGTGGTTCTTGTGGGAGAACAACTCCATTTGGCTCACTAACTTCACACACCATCAGGCTTCCAAGCAGCTCTCAAGGAAACTCAGTTTTCACACTCTATGCTTAGTGCCCTTTGTGTGCCTAGGACTGAAATGAAGCTTGGTCAGCTTCCCACACAAACGAATGCTCCACATGCGGGTTTCACATGCCACCAACTCCACATTCACAGGCAACTTCAGCGCCACAGCCGTTTTCAGATAGCCCTCAATGCAAAGGCTCTAGACGCAAATATTGGTGTGAGAGCTAATTCAATCAAGGAAACACTGCATGTTGGTGAAGGGCATATTGAAGAAGGATCAACCGAGTGGTTCTTGTGGGAGAACAACTCCATTTGGCTCACTAACTTCACACACCATCAGGCTTCCAAGCAGCTCTCAAGGAAACTGTTTTCACACTGTATGCTTAGTGCCCTTTGTGTGCCTAGGACTGAAATGAAGCTTGGTGAGCATCCCACACAAACGAATGCTCCACATGCGGGTTTCACATGCCACCAACTCCACATTCACAGGCAACTTCAGCGCCACAGCCGTTTTCAGATAGCCCTCAATGCAAAGGCTCTAGACGCAAATATTGGTGTGAGAGCTAATTCAATCAAGGAAACACTGCATGTTGGTGAAGGTCATATTGAAGAAGGATCAGCCGAGTGGTTCTTGTGGGAGAACAACTCCATTTGGCTCACGAACTTCACACACCATCAGGCTTCCAAGCAGCTCTCAAGGAAACTCAGTTTTCACACTCTATGCTTAGTGCCCTTTGAGTGCATTATCTAGGAATGAACCTGGTAGAGCATCCCACACAAACGAATGCTCCACATGCGGGTTTCACATGCCACCAACTCCACATTCACAGGCAACTTCAGCGCCACAGCCGTTTTCAGATAGCCCTCAATGCAAAGGCTCTAGACGCAAATATTGGTGTGAGAGCTAATTCAATCAAGGAAACACTGCATGTTGGTGAAGGGCATATTGAAGAAGGATCAGCCGAGTGGTTCTTGTGGGAGAACAACTCCATTTGGCTCACTAACTTCACACACCATCAGGCTTCCAAGCAGCTCTCAAGGAAACTCAGTTTTCACACTCTATGCTTAGTGCCCTTTGAGTGCATTATCTAGGAATGAACCTGGTAGAGCATCCCACACAAACGAATGCTCCACATGCGGGTTTCACATGCCACCAACTCCACATTCACAGGCAACTTCAGCGCCACAGCCGTTTTCAGATAGCCCTCAATGCAAAGGCTCTAGACGCAAATATTGGTGTGAGAGCTAATTCAATCAAGGAAACACTGCATGTTGGTGAAGGGCATATTGAAGAAGGATCAGCCGAGTGGTTCTTGTGGGAGAACAACTCCATTTGGCTCACTAACTTCACACACCATCAGGCTTCCAAGCAGCTCTCAAGGAAACTCAGTTTTCACACTCTATGCTTAGTGCCCTTTGTATGGCTAGGACTGAAATGAACCTGGTAGAGCATCCCACACAAACGAATGCTGCACATGCGGGTTTCACTTGCCACCAACTCCACATTCACAGGCAACTTCAGCGCCACAGCCGTTTTCAGATAGCCCTCAATGCAAAGGCTCTAGACGCAAATATTGGTGTGAGAGCTAATTCAATCAAGGAAACACTGCATGTTGGTGAAGTGCATATTGAAGAAGGATCAGCCGAGTGGTTCTTGTGGGAGAACAACTCCATTTGGCTCACTAACTTCACACACCATCAGGCTTCCAAGCAGCTCTCAAGGAAACTCAGTTTTCACACTCTATGCTTAGTGCCCTTTGAGTGCATTATCTAGGAATGAACCTGGTAGAGCATCCCACACAAACGAATGCTCCACATGCGGGTTTCACATGCCACCAACTCCACATTCACAGGCAACTTCAGCGCCACAGCCGTTTTCAGATAGCCCTCAATGCAAAGGCTCTAGACGCAAATATTGGTGTGAGAGCTAATTCAATCAAGGAAACACTGCATGTTGGTGAAGGGCATATTGAAGAAGGATCAACCGAGTGGTTCTTGTGGGAGAACAACTCCATTTGGCTCACTAACTTCACACACCATCAGGCTTCCAAGCAGCTCTCAAGGAAACTCAGTTTTCACACTCTATGCTTAGTGCCCTTTGAGTGCATTATCTAGGAATGAACCTGGTAGAGCATCCCACACAAACGAATGCTCCACATGCGGGTTTCACATGCCACCAACTCCACATTCACAGGCAACTTCAGCGCCACAGCCGTTTTCAGATAGCCCTCAATGCAAAGGCTCTAGACGCAAATATTGGTGTGAGAGCTAATTCAATCAAGGAAACACTGCATGTTGGTGAAGGGCATATTGAAGAAGGATCAGCCGAGTGGTTCTTGTGGGAGAACAACTCCATTTGGCTCACTAACTTCACACACCATCAGGCTTCCAAGCAGCTCTCAAGGAAACTCAGTTTTCACACTCTATGCTTAGTGCCCTTTGAGTGCATTATCTAGGAATGAACCTGGTAGAGCATCCCACACAAACGAATGCTCCACATGCGGGTTTCACATGCCACCAACTCCACATTCACAGGCAACTTCAGCGCCACAGCCATTTTCAGATAGCCCTCAATGCAAAGGCTCTAGACGCAAATATTGGTGTGAGAGCTAATTCAATCAAGGAAACACTGCATGTTGGTGAAGGGCATATTGAAGAAGGATCAACCGACTGGTTCTTGTGGGAGAACAACTCCATTTGGCTCACTAACTTCACACACCATCAGGCTTCCAAGCAGCTCTCAAGGAAACTCAGTTTTCACACTCTATGCTTAGTGCCCTTTGTGTGCCTAGGACTGAAATGAAGCTTGGTCAGCATCCCACACAAACGAATGCTCCACATGCGGGTTTCACATGCCACCAACTCCACATTCACAGGCAACTTCAGCGCCACAGCCGTTTTCAGATAGCCCTCAATGCAAAGGCTCTAGACGCAAATATTGGTGTGAGAGCTAATTCAATCAAGGAAACACTGCATGTTGGTGAAGTGCATATTGAAGAAGGATCAGCCGAGTGGTTCTTGTGGGAGAACAACTCCATTTGGCTCACTAACTTCACACACCATCAGGCTTCCAAGCAGCTCTCAAGGAAACTCAGTTTTCACACTCTATGCTTAGTGCCCTTTGAGTGCATTATCTAGGAATGAACCTGGTAGAGCATCCCACACAAACGAATGCTCCACATGCGGGTTTCACATGCCACCAACTCCACATTCACAGGCAACTTCAGCGCCACAGCTGTTTTCAGATAGCCCTCAATGCAAAGGCTCTAGACGCAAATATTGGTGTGAGAGCTAATTCAATCAAGGAAACACTGCATGTTGGTGAAGGGCATATTGAAGAAGGATCAGCCGAGTGGTTCTTGTGGGAGAACAACTCCATTTGGCTCACTAACTTCACACACCATCAGGCTTCCAAGCAGCTCTCAAGGAAACTCAGTTTTCACACTCTATGTTTAGTGCCCTTTGAGTGCATTATCTAGGAATGAACCTGGTAGAGCATCCCACACAAACGAATGCTGCACATGCGGGTTTCACATGCCACCAACTCCACATTCACAGGCAACTTCAGCGCCACAGCCGTTTTCAGATAGCCCTCAATGCAAAGGCTCTAGACGCAAATATTGGTGTGAGAGCTAATTCAATCAAGGAAACACTGCATGTTGGTGAAGGGCATATTGAAGAAGGATCAGCCGAGTGGTTCTTGTGGGAGAACAACTCCATTTGGCTCACTAACTTCACACACCATCAGGCTTCCAAGCAGCTCTCAAGGAAACTCAGTTTTCACACTCTATGTTTAGTGCCCTTTGAGTGCATTATCTAGGAATGAACCTGGTAGAGCATCCCACACAAACGAATGCTCCACATGCGGGTTTCACATGCCACCAACTCCACATTCACAGGCAACTTCAGCGCCACAGCCGTTTTCAGATAGCCCACAATGCAAAGGCTCTAGACGCAAATATTGGTGTGAGAGCTAATTCAATCAAGGAAACACTGCATGTTGGTGAAGGGCATATTGAAGAAGGATCAGCCGAGTGGTTCTTGTGGGAGAACAACTCCATTTGGCTCACTAACTTCACACACCATCAGGCTTCCAAGCAGCTCTCAAGGAAACTCAGTTTTCACACTCTATGCTTAGTGCCCTTTGTGTGCCTAGGACTGAAATGAAGCTTGGTCAGCATCCCACACAAACGAATGCTCCACATGCGGGTTTCACATGCCACCAACTCCACATTCACAGGCAACTTCAGCGCCACAGCCGTTTTCAGATAGCCCTCAATGCAAAGGCTCTAGACGCAAATATTGGTGTGAGAGCTAATTCAATCAAGGAAACACTGCATGTTGGTGAAGTGCATATTGAAGAAGGATCAGCCGAGTGGTTCTTGTGGGAGAACAACTCCATTTGGCTCACTAACTTCACACACCATCAGGCTTCCAAGCAGCTCTCAAGGAAACTCAGTTTTCACACTCTATGCTTAGTGCCCTTTGAGTGCATTATCTAGGAATGAACCTGGTAGAGCATCCCACACAAACGAATGCTCCACATGCGGGTTTCACATGCCACCAACTCCACATTCACAGGCAACTTCAGCGCCACAGCCGTTTTCAGATAGCCCTCAATGCAAAGGCTCTAGACGCAAATATTGGTGTGAGAGCTAATTCAATCAAGGAAACACTGCATGTTGGTGAAGGGCATATTGAAGAAGGATCAGCCGAGTGGTTCTTGTGGGAGAACAACTCCATTTGGCTCACTAACTTCACACACCATCAGGCTTCCAAGCAGCTCTCAAGGAAACTCAGTTTTCACACTCTATGCTTAGTGCCCTTTGAGTGCATTATCTAGGAATGAACCTGGTAGAGCATCCCACACAAACGAATGCTCCACATGCGGGTTTCACATGCCACCAACTCCACATTCACAGGCAACTTCAGCGCCACAGCCGTTTTCAGATAGCCCTCAATGCAAAGGCTCTAGACGCAAATATTGGTGTGAGAGCTAATTCAATCAAGGAAACACTGCATGTTGGTGAAGGGCATATTGAAGAAGGATCAGCCGAGTGGTTCTTGTGGGAGAACAACTCCATTTGGCTCACTAACTTCACACACCATCAGGCTTCCAAGCAGCTCTCAAGGAAACTCAGTTTTCACACTCTATGTTTAGTGCCCTTTGAGTGCATTATCTAGGAATGAACCTGGTAGAGCATCCCACACAAACGAATGCTCCACATGCGGGTTTCACATGCCACCAACTCCACATTCACAGGCAACTTCAGCGCCACAGCCGTTTTCAGATAGCCCTCAATGCAAAGGCTCTAGACGCAAATATTGGTGTGAGAGCTAATTCAATCAAGGAAACACTGCATGTTGGTGAAGGGCATATTGAAGAAGGATCAACCGAGTGGTTCTTGTGGGAGAACAACTCCATTTGGCTCACTAACTTCACACACCATCAGGCTTCCAAGCAGCTCTCAAGGAAACTCAGTTTTCACACTCTATGCTTAGTGCCCTTTGTGTGCCTAGGACTGAAATGAAGCTTGGTGAGCATCCCACACAAACGAATGCTCCACATGCGGGTTTCACATGCCACCAACTCCACATTCACAGGCAACTTCAGCGCCACAGCCGTTTTCAGATAGCCCTCAATGCAAAGGCTCTAGACGCAAATATTGGTGTGAGAGCTAATTCAATCAAGGAAACACTGCATGTTGGTGAAGGTCATATTGAAGAAGGATCAGCCGAGTGGTTCTTGTGGGAGAACAACTCCATTTGGCTCCCTAACTTCACACACCATCAGGCTTCCAAGCAGCTCTCAAGGAAACTCAGTTTTCACACTCTATGCTTAGTGCCCTTTGTGTGCCTAGGACTGAAATGAAGCTTGGTCAGCATCCCACACAAACGAATGCTCCACATGCGGGTTTCACATGCCACCAACTCCACATTCACAGGCAACTTCAGCGCCACAGCCGTTTTCAGATAGCCCTCAATGCAAAGGCTCTAGACGCAAATATTGGTGTGAGAGCTAATTCAATCAAGGAAACACTGCATGTTGGTGAAGGGCATATTGAAGAAGGATCAGCCGAGTGGTTCTTGTGGGAGAACAACTCCATTTGGCTCACTAACTTCACACACCATCAGGCTTCCAAGCAGCTCTCAAGGAAACTCAGTTTTCACACTCTATGCTTAGTGCCCTTTGAGTGCATTATCTAGGAATGAACCTGGTAGAGCATCCCACACAAACGAATGCTGCACATGCGGGTTTCACTTGCCACCAACTCCACATTCACAGGCAACTTCAGCGCCACAGCCGTTTTCAGATAGCCCTCAATGCAAAGGCTCTAGACGCAAATATTGGTGTGAGAGCTAATTCAATCAAGGAAACACTGCATGTTGGTGAAGTGCATATTGAAGAAGGATCAGCCGAGTGGTTCTTGTGGGAGAACAACTCCATTTGGCTCACTAACTTCACACACCATCAGGCTTCCAAGCAGCTCTCAAGGAAACTCAGTTTTCACACTCTATGCTTAGTGCCCTTTGAGTGCATTATCTAGGAATGAACCTGGTAGAGCATCCCACACAAACGAATGCTCCACATGCGGGTTTCACATGCCACCAACTCCACATTCACAGGCAACTTCAGCGCCACAGCCGTTTTCAGATAGCCCTCAATGCAAAGGCTCTAGACGCAAATATTGGTGTGAGAGCTAATTCAATCAAGGAAACACTGCATGTTGGTGAAGGGCATATTGAAGAAGGATCAACCGAGTGGTTCTTGTGGGAGAACAACTCCATTTGGCTCACTAACTTCACACACCATCAGGCTTCCAAGCAGCTCTCAAGGAAACTCAGTTTTCACACTCTATGCTTAGTGCCCTTTGTGTGCCTAGGACTGAAATGAAGCTTGGTCAGCATCCCACACAAACGAATGCTCCACATGCGGGTTTCACATGCCACCAACTCCACATTCACAGGCAACTTCAGCGCCACAGCCGTTTTCAGATAGCCCTCAATGCAAAGGCTCTAGACGCAAATATTGGTGTGAGAGCTAATTCAATCAAGGAAACACTGCATGTTGGTGAAGTGCATATTGAAGAAGGATCAGCCGAGTGGTTCTTGTGGGAGAACAACTCCATTTGGCTCACTAACTTCACACACCATCAGGCTTCCAAGCAGCTCTCAAGGAAACTCAGTTTTCACACTCTATGCTTAGTGCCCTTTGAGTGCATTATCTAGGAATGAACCTGGTAGAGCATCCCACACAAACGAATGCTCCACATGCGGGTTTCACATGCCACCAACTCCACATTCACAGGCAACTTCAGCGCCACAGCCGTTTTCAGATAGCCCTCAATGCAAAGGCTCTAGACGCAAATATTGGTGTGAGAGCTAATTCAATCAAGGAAACACTGCATGTTGGTGAAGGGCATATTGAAGAAGGATCAGCCGAGTGGTTCTTGTGGGAGAACAACTCCATTTGGCTCACTAACTTCACACACCATCAGGCTTCCAAGCAGCTCTCAAGGAAACTCAGTTTTCACACTCTATGCTTAGTGCCCTTTGAGTGCTTAGGACTGAAATGAAGCTTGGTCAGCATCCCACACAAACGAATGCTCCACATGCGGGTTTCACATGCTACCAACTCCACATTCACAGGCAACTTCAGCGCCACAGCCGTTTTCAGATAGCCCTCAATGCAAAGGCTCTAGACGCAAATATTGGTGTGAGAGCTAATTCAATCAAGGAAACACTGCATATTGGTGAAGGGCATATTGAAGAAGGATCAGCCGAGTGGTTCTTGTGGGAGAACAACTCCATTTGGCTCACTAACTTCACACACCATCAGGCTTCCAAGCAGCTCTCAAGGAAACTCAGTTTTCACACTCTATGCTTAGTGCCCTTTGAGTGCATTATCCAGGAATGAACCTGGTAGAGCATCCCACACAAACGAATGCTCCACATGCGGGTTTCACATGCCACCAACTCCACATTCACAGGCAACTTCAGCGCCACAGCCGTTTTCAGATAGCCCTCAATGCAAAGGCTCTAGACGCAAATATTGGTGTGAGAGCTAATTCAATCAAGGAAACACTGCATGTTGGTGAAGGGCATATTGAAGAAGGATCAGCCGAGTGGTTCTTGTGGGAGAACAACTCCATTTGGCTCACTAACTTCACACACCATCAGGCTTCCAAGCAGCTCTCAAGGAAACTCAGTTTTCACACTCTATGTTTAGTGCCCTTTGAGTGCATTATCTAGGAATGAACCTGGTAGAGCATCCCACACAAACGAATGCTCCACATGCGGGTTTCACATGCCACCAACTCCACATTCACAGGCAACTTCAGCGCCACAGCCGTTTTCAGATAGCCCTCAATGCAAAGGCTCTAGACGCAAATATTGGTGTGAGAGCTAATTCAATCAAGGAAACACTGCATGTTGGTGAAGGGCATATTGAAGAAGGATCAGCCGAGTGGTTCTTGTGGGAGAACAACTCCATTTGGCTCCCTAACTTCACACACCATCAGGCTTCCAAGCAGCTCTCAAGGAAACTCAGTTTTCACACTCTATGCTTAGTGCCCTTTGAGTGCATTATCTAGGAATGAACCTGGTAGAGCATCCCACACAAACGAATGCTCCACATGCGGGTTTCACATGCCACCAACTCCACATTCACAGGCAACTTCAGCGCCACAGCCGTTTTCAGATAGCCCTCAATGCAAAGGCTCTAGACGCAAATATTGGTGTGAGAGCTAATTCAATCAAGGAAACACTGCATGTTGGTGAAGGGCATATTGAAGAAGGATCAGCCGAGTGGTTCTTGTGGGAGAACAACTCCATTTGGCTCACTAACTTCACACACCATCAGGCTTCCAAGCAGCTCTCAAGGAAACTCAGTTTTCACACTCTATGCTTAGTGCCCGTTGTGTGCCTAGGACTGAAATGAAGCTTGGTCAGCATCCCACACAAACGAATGCTCCACATGCGGGTTTCACATGCCACCAACTCCACATTCACAGGCAACTTCAGCGCCACAGCCGTTTTCAGATAGCCCTCAATGCAAAGGCTCTAGACGCAAATATTGGTGTGAGAGCTAATTCAATCAAGGAAACACTGCATGTTGGTGAAGGGCATATTGAAGAAGGATCAGCCGAGTGGTTCTTGTGGGAGAACAACTCCATTTGGCTCACTAACTTCACACACCATCAGGCTTCCAAGCAGCTCTCAAGGAAACTCAGTTTTCACACTCTATGCTTAGTGCCCGTTGTGTGCCTAGGACTGAAATGAAGCTTGGTCAGCATCCCACACAAACGAATGCTCCACATGCGGGTTTCACATGCCACCAACTCCACATTCACAGGCAACTTCAGCGCCACAGCCGTTTTCAGATAGCCCTCAATGCAAAGGCTCTAGACGCAAATATTGGTGTGAGAGCTAATTCAATCAAGGAAACACTGCATGTTGGTGAAGGGCATATTGAAGAAGGATCAGCCGAGTGGTTCTTGTGGGAGAACAACTCCATTTGGCTCACTAACTTCACACACCATCAGGCTTCCAAGCAGCTTTCAAGGAAACTCAGTTTTCACACTCTATGCTTAGTGCCCTTTGAGTGCATTATCTAGGAATGAACCTGGTAGAGCATCCCACACAAACGAATGCTCCACATGCGAGTTTCACATGCCACCAACTCCACATTCACAGGCAACTTCAGCGCCACAGCCGTTTTCAGATAGCCCACAATGCAAAGGCTCTAGACGCAAATATTGGTGTGAGAGCTAATTCAATCAAGGAAACACTGCATGTTGGTGAAGGGCATATTGAAGAAGGATCAACCGAGTGGTTCTTGTGGGAGAACAACTCCATTTGGCTCACTAACTTCACACACCATCAGGCTTCCAAGCAGCTCTCAAGGAAACTCAGTTTTCACACTCTATGCTTAGTGCCCTTTGTGTGCCTAGGACTGAAATGAAGCTTGGTCAGCATCCCACACAAACGAATGCTCCACATGCGGGCTTCACATGCCACCAACTCCACATTCACAGGCAACTTCAACGCCACAGCCGTTTTCAGATAGCCCTCAATGCAAAGGCTCTAGACGCAAATATTGGTGTGAGAGCTAATTCAATCAAGGAAACACTGCATGTTGGTGAAGGGCATATTGAAGAAGGATCAGCTGAGTGGTTCTTGTGGGAGAACAACTCCATTTGGCTCCCTAACTTCACACACCATCAGGATTCCAAGCAGCTCTCAAGGAAACTCAGTTTTCACACTCTATGCTTAGTGCCCTTTGAGTGCATTATCCAGGAATGAACCTGGTAGAGCATCCCACACAAACGAATGCTCCACATGCGGGTTTCACATGCCACCAACTCCACATTCACAGGCAACTTCAGCGCCACAGCCGTTTTCAGATAGCCCTCAATGCAAAGGCTCTAGACGCAAATATTGGTGTGAGAGCTAATTCAATCAAGGAAACACTGCATGTTGGTGAAGGGCATATTGAAGAAGGATCAGCCGAGTGGTTCTTGTGGGAGAACAACTCCATTTGGCTCCCTAACTTCACACACCATCAGGCTTCCAAGCAGCTCTCAAGGAAACTCAGTTTTCACACTCTATGCTTAGTGCCCTTTGAGTGCATTATCTAGGAATGAACCTGGTAGAGCATCCCACACAAACGAATGCTCCACATGCGGGTTTCACATGCCACCAACTCCACATTCACAGGCAACTTCAGCGCCACAGCCGTTTTCAGATAGCCCTCAATGCAAAGGCTCTAGACGCAAATATTGGTGTGAGAGCTAATTCAATCAAGGAAACACTGCATGTTGGTGAAGGGCATATTGAAGAAGGATCAGCCGAGTGGTTCTTGTGGGAGAACAACTCCATTTGGCTCACTAACTTCACACACCATCAGGCTTCCAAGCAGCTTTCAAGGAAACTCAGTTTTCACACTCTACGCTTAGTGCCCTTTGAGTGCATTATCTAGGAATGAACCTGGTAGAGCATCCCACACAAACGAATGCTCCACATGCGAGTTTCACATGCCACCAACTCCACATTCACAGGCAACTTCAGCGCCACAGCCGTTTTCAGATAGCCCACAATGCAAAGGCTCTAGACGCAAATATTGGTGTGAGAGCTAATTCAATCAAGGAAACACTGCATGTTGGTGAAGGGCATATTGAAGAAGGATCAACCGAGTGGTTCTTGTGGGAGAACAACTCCATTTGGCTCACTAACTTCACACACCATCAGGCTTCCAAGCAGCTCTCAAGGAAACTCAGTTTTCACACTCTATGCTTAGTGCCCTTTGTGTGCCTAGGACTGAAATGAAGCTTGGTCAGCATCCCACACAAACGAATGCTCCACATGCGGGCTTCACATGCCACCAACTCCACATTCACAGGCAACTTCAGCGCCACAGCCGTTTTCAGATAGCCCTCAATGCAAAGGCTCTAGACGCAAATATTGGTGTGAGAGCTAATTCAATCAAGGAAACACTGCATGTTGGTGAAGGGCATATTGAAGAAGGATCAGCTGAGTGGTTCTTGTGGGAGAACAACTCCATTTGGCTCCCTAACTTCACACACCATCAGGCTTCCAAGCAGCTCTCAAGGAAACTCAGTTTTCACACTCTATGCTTAGTGCCCTTTGAGTGCATTATCCAGGAATGAACCTGGTAGAGCATCCCACACAAACGAATGCTCCACATGCGGGTTTCACATGCCACCAACTCCACATTCACAGGCAACTTCAGCGCCACAGCCGTTTTCAGATAGCCCTCAATGCAAAGGCTCTAGACGCAAATATTGGTGTGAGAGCTAATTCAATCAAGGAAACACTGCATGTTGGTGAAGGGCATATTGAAGAAGGATCAGCCGAGTGGTTCTTGTGGGAGAACAACTCCATTTGGCTCCCTAACTTCACACACCATCAGGCTTCCAAGCAGCTCTCAAGGAAACTCAGTTTTCACACTCTATGCTTAGTGCCCTTTGTGTGCTTAGGACTGAAATGAAGCTTGGTCAGCATCCCACACAAACGAATGCTCCACATGCGGGTTTCACATGCTACCAACTCCACATTCACAGGCAACTTCAGCGCCACAGCCGTTTTCAGATAGCCCTCAATGCAAAGGCTCTAGACGCAAATATTGGTGTGAGAGCTAATTCAATCAAGGAAACACTGCATGTTGGTGAAGGGCATATTGAAGAAGGATCAGCTGAGTGGTTCTTGTGGGAGAACAACTCCATTTGGCTCACTAACTTCACACACCATCAGGCTTCCAAGCAGCTCTCAAGGAAACTCAGTTTTCACACTCTATGCTTAGTGCCCTTTGAGTGCATTATCTAGGAATGAACCTGGTAGAGCATCCCACACAAACGAATGCTCCACATGCGGGTTTCACATGCCACCAACTCCACATTCACAGGCAACTTCAGTGCCACAGCCGTTTTCAGATAGCCCTCAATGCAAAGGCTCTAGACGCAAATATTGGTGTGAGAGCTAATTCAATCAAGGAAACACTGCATGTTGGTGAAGGGCATATTGAAGAAGGATCAGCCGAGTGGTTCTTGTGGGAGAACAACTCCATTTGGCTCACGAACTTCACACACCATCAGGCTTAAAAGCAGCTCTCAAGGAAACTCAGTTTTCACACTCTATGCTTAGTGCCCTTTGAGTGCCTAGGACTGAAATGAAGCTTGGTCAGCATCCCACACAAACGAATGCTTCACATGCGGGTTTCACATGCCACCAACTCCACATTCACAGGCAACTTCAGCGCCACAGCCGTTTTCAGATAGCCCTCAATGCAAAGGCTCTAGACGCAAATATTGGTGTGAGAGCTAATTCAATCAAGGAAACACTGCATGTTGGTGAAGGGCATATTGAAGAAGGATCAGCCGAGTGGTTCTTGTGGGAGAACAACTCCATTTGGCTCACTAACTTCACACACCATCAGGCTTCCAAGCAGCTCTCAAGGAAACTCAGTTTTCACACTCTATGCTTAGTGCCCTTTGTGTGCCTAGGACTGAAATGAAGCTTGGTCAGCATCCCACACAAACGAATGCTCCACATGCGGGTTTCACATGCCACCAACTCCACATTCACAGGCAACTTCAGCGCCACAGCCGTTTTCAGATAGCCCTCAATGCAAAGGCTCTAGACGCAAATATTGGTGTGAGAGCTAATTCAATCAAGGAAACACTGCATGTTGGTGAAGGGCATATTGAAGAAGGATCAGCCGAGTGGTTCTTGTGGGAGAACAACTCCATTTGGCTCACTAACTTCACACACCATCAGGCTTCCAAGCAGCTCTCAAGGAAACTCAGTTTTCACACTCTATGCTTAGTGCCCTTTGAGTGCATTATCTAGGAATGAACCTGGTAGAGCATCCCACACAAACGAATGCTCCACATGCGGGTTTCACATGCCACCAACTCCACATTCACAGGCAACTTCAGCGCCACAGCCGTTTTCAGATAGCCCTCAATGCAAAGGCTCTAGACGCAAATATTGGTGTGAGAGCTAATTCAATCAAGGAAACACTGCATGTTGGTGAAGGGCATATTGAAGAAGGATCAGCCGAGTGGTTCTTGTGGGAGAACAACTCCATTTGGCTCACTAACTTCACACACCATCAGGCTTCCAAGCAGCTCTCAAGGAAACTCAGTTTTCACACTCTATGCTTAGTGCCCTTTGAGTGCATTATCTAGGAATGAACCTGGTAGAGCATCCCACACAAACGAATGCTCCACATGCGGGTTTCACATGCCACCAATTCCACATTCACAGGCAACTTCAGCGCCACAGCCGTTTTCAGATAGCCCTCAATGCAAAGGCTCTAGACGCAAATATTGGTGTGAGAGCTAATTCAATCAAGGAAACACTGCATGTTGGTGAAGGGCATATTGAAGAAGGATCAGCCGAGTGGTTCTTGTGGGAGAACAACTCCATTTGGCTCACTAACTTCACACACCATCAGGCTTCCAAGCAGCTCTCAAGGAAACTCAGTTTTCACACTCTATGCTTAGTGCCCTTTGTGTGCCTAGGACTGAAATGAAGCTTGGTCAGCATCCCACACAAACGAATGCTCCACATGCGGGTTTCACATGCCACCAACTCCACATTCACAGGCAACTTCAGCGCCACAGCCGTTTTCAGATAGCCCTCAATGCAAAGGCTCTAGACGCAAATATTGGTGTGAGAGCTAATTCAATCAAGGAAACACTGCATGTTGGTGAAGGGCATATTGAAGAAGGATCAGCCGAGTGGTTCTTGTGGGAGAACAACTCCATTTGGCTCACTAACTTCACACACCATCAGGCTTCCAAACAGCTCTCAAGGAAACTCAGTTTTCACACTCTATGCTTAGTGCCCTTTGTATGGCTAGGACTGAAATGAACCTGGTAGAGCATCCCACACAAACGAATGCTCCACATGCGGGTTTCACTTGCCACCAACTCCACATTCACAGGCAACTTCAGCGCCACAGCCGTTTTCAGATAGCCCTCAATGCAAAGGCTCTAGACGCAAATATTGGTGTGAGAGCTAATTCAATCAAGGAAACACTGCATGTTGGTGAAGGGCATATTGAAGAAGGATCAGCCGAGTGGTTCTTGTGGGAGAACAACTCCATTTGGCTCACTAACTTCACACACCATCAGGCTTCCAAGCAGCTCTCAAGGAAACTCAGTTTCCACACTCTATGCTTAGTGCCCTTTGAGTGCCTAGGACTGAAATGAAGCTTGGTCAGCATCCCACACAAACGAATGCTCCACATGCGGGTTTCACATGCCACCAACTCCACATTCACAGGCAACTTCAGCGATACAGCCGTTTTCAGATAGCCCTCAATGCAAAGGCTCTAGACGCAAATATTGGTGTGAGAGCTAATTCAATCAAGGAAACACTGCATGTTGGTGAAGGGCATATTGAAGAAGGATCAGCCGAGTGGTTCTTGTGGGAGAACAACTCCATTTGGCTCACTAACTTCACACACCATCAGGCTTCCAAGCAGCTCTCAAGGAAACTCAGTTTTCACACTCTATGCTTAGTGCCCTTTGTGTGCCTAGGACTGAAATGAAGCTTGGTCAGCATCCCACACAAACGAATGCTCCACATGCGGGTTTCACATGCCACCAACTCCACATTCACAGGCAACTTCAGCGCCACAGCCGTTTTCAGATAGCCCTCAATGCAAAGGCTCTAGACGCAAATATTGGTGTGAGAGCTAATTCAATCAAGGAAACACTGCATGTTGGTGAAGGGCATATTGAAGAAGGATCAGCCGAGTGGTTCTTGTGGGAGAACAACTCCATTTGGCTCACTAACTTCACACACCATCAGGCTTCCAAGCAGCTCTCAAGGAAACTCAGTTTTCACACTCTATGCTTAGTGCCCTTTGAGTGCATTATCTAGGAATGAACCTGGTAGAGCATCCCACACAAACGAATGCTCCACATGCGGGTTTCACATGCCACCAATTCCACATTCACAGGCAACTTCAGCGCCACAGCCGTTTTCAGATAGCCCTCAATGCAAAGGCTCTAGACGCAAATATTGGTGTGAGAGCTAATTCAATCAAGGAAACACTGCATGTTGGTGAAGGGCATATTGAAGAAGGATCAGCCGAGTGGTTCTTGTGGGAGAACAACTCCATTTGGCTCACTAACTTCACACACCATCAGGCTTCCAAGCAGCTCTCAAGGAAACTCAGTTTTCACACTCTATGCTTAGTGCCCTTTGTGTGCCTAGGACTGAAATGAAGCTTGGTCAGCATCCCACACAAACGAATGCTCCACATGCGGGTTTCACATGCCACCAACTCCACATTCACAGGCAACTTCAGCGCCACAGCCGTTTTCAGATAACCCTCAATGCAAAGGCTCTAGACGCAAATATTGGTGTGAGAGCTAATTCAATCAAGGAAACACTGCATGTTGGTGAAGGGCATATTGAAGAAGGATCAGCCGAGTGGTTCTTGTGGGAGAACAACTCCATTTGGCTCACTAACTTCACACACCATCAGGCTTCCAAGCAGCTCTCAAGGAAACTCAGTTTTCACACTCTATGCTTAGTGCCCTTTGAGTGCCTAGGACTGAAATGAAGCTTGGTCAGCATCCCACACAAACGAATGCTCCACATGCGGGTTTCACATGCCACCAACTCCACATTCACAGGCAACTTCAGCGCCACAGCCGTTTTCAGATAGCCCTCAATGCAAAGGCTCTAGACGCAAATATTGGTGTGAGAGCTAATTCAATCAAGGAAACACTGCATGTTGGTGAAGGGCATATTGAAGAAGGATCAGCCGAGTGGTTCTTGTGGGAGAACAACTCCATTTGGCTCACTAACTTCACACACCATCAGGCTTCCAAGCAGCTCTCAAGGAAACTCAGTTTTCACACTCTATGCTTAGTGCCCTTTGTGTGCCTAGGACTGAAATGAAGCTTGGTCAGCATCCCACACAAACGAATGCTCCACATGCGGGTTTCACATGCCACCAACTCCACATTCACAGGCAACTTCAGCGCCACAGCCGTTTTCAGATAGCCCTCAATGCAAAGGCTCTAGACGCAAATATTGGTGTGAGAGCTAATTCAATCAAGGAAACACTGCATGTTGGTGAAGGGCATATTGAAGAAGGATCAGCCGAGTGGTTCTTGTGGGAGAACAACTCCATTTGGCTCACTAACTTCACACACCATCAGGCTTCCAAGCAGCTCTCAAGGAAACTCAGTTTCCACACTCTATGCTTAGTGCCCTTTGAGTGCATTATCTAGGAATGAACCTGGTAGAGCATCCCACACAAACGAATGCTCCACATGCGGGTTTCACATACCACCAACTCCACATTCACAGGCAACTTCAGCGCCACAGCCGTTTTCAGATAGCCCTCAATGCAAAGGCTCTAGACGCAAATATTGGTGTGAGAGCTAATTCAATCAAGGAAACACTGCATGTTGGTGAAGGGCATATTGAAGAAGGATCAGCCGAGTGGTTCTTGTGGGAGAACAACTCCATTTGGCTCACTAACTTCACACACCATCAGGCTTCCAAGCAGCTCTCAAGGAAACTCAGTTTTCACACTCTATGCTTAGTGCCCTTTGAGTGCATTATCTAGGAATGAACCTGGTAGAGCATCCCACACAAACGAATGCTCCACATGCGGGTTTCACATGCCACCAATTCCACATTCACAGGCAACTTCAGCGCCACAGCCGTTTTCAGATAGCCCTCAATGCAAAGGCTCTAGACGCAAATATTGGTGTGAGAGCTAATTCAATCAAGGAAACACTGCATGTTGGTGAAGGGCATATTGAAGAAGGATCAGCCGAGTGGTTCTTGTGGGAGAACAACTCCATTTGGCTCACTAACTTCACACACCATCAGGCTTCCAAGCAGCTCTCAAGGAAACTCAGTTTTCACACTCTATGCTTAGTGCCCTTTGTATGGCTAGGACTGAAATGAACCTGGTAGAGCATCCCACACAAACGAATGCTCCACATGCGGGTTTCACTTCCCACCAACTCCACATTCACAGGCAACTTCAGCGCCACAGCCGTTTTCAGATAGCCCTCAATGCAAAGGCTCTAGACGCAAATATTGGTGTGAGAGCTAATTCAATCAAGGAAACACTGCATGTTGGTGAAGGGCATATTGAAGAAGGATCAGCCGAGTGGTTCTTGTGGGAGAACAACTCCATTTGGCTCACTAACTTCACACACCATCAGGCTTCCAAGCAGCTCTCAAGGAAACTCAGTTTTCACACTCTATGCTTAGTGCCCTTTGTATGGCTAGGACTGAAATGAACCTGGTAGAGCATCCCACACAAACGAATGCTCCACATGCGGGTTTCACTTGCCACCAACTCCACATTCACAGGCAACTTCAGCGCCACAGCCGTTTTCAGATAGCCCTCAATGCAAAGGCTCTAGACGCAAATATTGGTGTGAGAGCTAATTCAATCAAGGAAACACTGCATGTTGGTGAAGGGCATATTGAAGAAGGATCAGCCGAGTGGTTCTTGTGGGAGAACAACTCCATTTGGCTCACTAACTTCACACACCATCAGGCTTCCAAGCAGCTCTCAAGGAAACTCAGTTTCCACACTCTATGCTTAGTGCCCTTTGAGTGCATTATCTAGGAATGAACCTGGTAGAGCATCCCACACAAACGAATGCTCCACATGCGGGTTTCACATGCCACCAACTCCACATTCACAGGCAACTTCAGCGCCACAGCCGTTTTCAGATAGCCCTCAATGCAAAGGCTCTAGACGCAAATATTGGTGTGAGAGCTAATTCAATCAAGGAAACACTGCATGTTGGTCAAGGGCATATTGAAGAAGGATCAGCCGAATGGTTCTTGTGGGAGAACAACTCCATTTGGCTCACTAACTTCACACACCATCAGGCTTCCAAGCAGCTCTCAAGGAAACTCAGTTTTCACACTCTATGCTTAGTGCCCTTTGTGTGCCTAGGACTGAAATGAAGCTTGGTCAGCATCCCACACAAACGAATGCTCCACATGCGGGTTTCACATGCCACCAACTCCACATTCACAGGCAACTTCAGCGCCACAGCCGTTTTCAGATAGCCCTCAATGCAAAGGCTCTAGACGCAAATATTGGTGTGAGAGCTAATTCAATCAAGGAAACACTGCATGTTGGTGAAGGGCATATTGAAGAAGGATCAGCCGAGTGGTTCTTGTGGGAGAACAACTCCATTTGGCTCCCTAACTTCACACACCATCAGGCTTCCAAGCAGCTCTCAAGGAAACTCAGTTTTCACACTCTATGCTTAGTGCCCTTTGTGTGCCTAGGACTGAAATGAAGCTTGGTCAGCATCCCACACAAACGAATGCTCCACATGCGGGTTTCACATGCCACCAACTCCACATTCACAGGCAACTTCAGCGCCACAGCCGTTTTCAGATAGCCCTCAATGCAAAGGCTCTAGACGCAAATATTGGTGTGAGAGCTAATTCAATCAAGGAAACACTGCATGTTGGTGAAGGGCATATTGAAGAAGGATCAGCCGAGTGGTTCTTGTGGAGAACAACTCCATTTGGCTCACTAACTTCACACACCATCAGGCTTCCAAGCAGCTCTCAAGGAAACTCAGTTTTCACACTCTATGCTTAGTGCCCTTTGAGTGCATTATCTAGGAATGAACCTGGTAGAGCATCCCACACAAACGAATGCTCCACATGCGGGTTTCACTTCCCACCAATTCCACATTCACAGGCAACTTCAGCGCCACAGCCGTTTTCAGATAGCCCTCAATGCAAAGGCTCTAGACGCAAATATTGGTGTGAGAGCTAATTCAATCAAGGAAACACTGCATGTTGGTGAAGGGCATATTGAAGAAGGATCAGCCGAGTGGTTCTTGTGGGAGAACAACTCCATTTGGCTCACTAACTTCACACACCATCAGGCTTCCAAGCAGCTCTCAAGGAAACTCAGTTTTCACACTCTATGCTTAGTGCCCTTTGTATGGCTAGGACTGAAATGAACCTGGTAGAGCATCCCACACAAACGAATGCTCCACATGCGGGTTTCACTTGCCACCAACTCCACATTCACAGGCAACTTCAGCGCCACAGCCGTTTTCAGATAGCCCTCAATGCAAAGGCTCTAGACGCAAATATTGGTGTGAGAGCTAATTCAATCAAGGAAACACTGCATGTTGGTGAAGGGCATATTGAAGAAGGATCAGCCGAGTGGTTCTTGTGGGAGAACAACTCCATTTGGCTCACTAACTTCACACACCATCAGGCTTCCAAGCAGCTCTCAAGGAAACTCAGTTTTCACACTCTATGCTTAGTGCCCTTTGTGTGCCTAGGACTGAAATGAAGCTTGGTCAGCATCCCACACAAACGAATGCTCCACATGCGGGTTTCACATGCCACCAACTCCACATTCACAGGCAACTTCAGCGCCACAGCCGTTTTCAGATAGCCCTCAATGCAAAGGCTCTAGACGCAAATATTGGTGTGAGAGCTAATTCAATCAAGGAAACACTGCATGTTGGTGAAGGGCATATTGAAGAAGGATCAGCCGAGTGGTTCTTGTGGGAGAACAACTCCATTTGGCTCACTAACTTCACACACCATCAGGCTTCCAAGCAGCTCTCAAGGAAACTCAGTTTTCACACTCTATGCTTAGTGCCCTTTGTGTGCCTAGGACTGAAATGAAGCTTGGTCAGCATCCCACACAAACGAATGCTCCACATGCGGGTTTCACATGCCACCAACTCCACATTCACAGGCAACTTCAGCGCCACAGCCGTTTTCAGATAGCCCTCAATGCAAAGGCTCTAGACGCAAATATTGGTGTGAGAGCTAATTCAATCAAGGAAACACTGCATGTTGGTGAAGGGCATATTGAAGAAGGATCAGCCGAGTGTTCTTGTGGGAGAACAACTCCATTTGGCTCACGAACTTCACACACCATCAGGCTTCCAAGCAGCTCTCAAGGAAACTCAGTTTTCACACTCTATGCTTAGTGCCCTTTGAGTGCCTAGGACTGAAATGAAGCTTGGTCAGCATCCCACACAAACGAATGCTCCACATGCGGGTTACACATGCCACCAACTCCACATTCACAGGCAACTTCAGCGCCACAGCCGTTTTCAGATAGCCCTCAATGCAAAGGCTCTAGACGCAAATATTGGTGTGAGAGCTAATTCAATCAAGGAAACACTGCATGTTGGTGAAGGGCATATTGAAGAAGGATCAGCCGAGTGGTTCTTGTGGGAGAACAACTCCATTTGGCTCACTAACTTCACACACCATCAGGCTTCCAAGCAGCTCTCAAGGAAACTCAGTTTTCACACTCTATGCTTAGTGCCCTTTGTATGGCTAGGACTGAAATGAACCTGGTAGAGCATCCCACACAAACGAATGCTCCACATGCGGGTTTCACTTGCCACCAACTCCACATTCACAGGCAACTTCAGCGCCACAGCCGTTTTCAGATAGCCCTCAATGCAAAGGCTCTAGACGCAAATATTGGTGTGAGAGCTAATTCAATCAAGGAAACACTGCATGTTGGTGAAGGGCATATTGAAGAAGGATCAGCCGAGTGGTTCTTGTGGGAGAACAACTCCATTTGGCTCACTAACTTCACACACCATCAGGCTTCCAAGCAGCTCTCAAGGAAACTCAGTTTCCACACTCTATGCTTAGTGCCCTTTGAGTGCATTATCTAGGAATGAACCTGGTAGAGCATCCCACACAAACGAATGCTCCACATGCGGGTTTCACATGCCACCAACTCCACATTCACAGGCAACTTCAGCGCCACAGCCGTTTTCAGATAGCCCTCAATGCAAAGGCTCTAGACGCAAATATTGGTGTGAGAGCTAATTCAATCAAGGAAACACTGCATGTTGGTGAAGGGCATATTGAAGAAGGATCAGCCGAGTGGTTCTTGTGGGAGAACAACTCCATTTGGCTCACTAACTTCACACACCATCAGGCTTCCAAGCAGCTCTCAAGGAAACTCAGTTTTCACACTCTATGCTTAGTGCCCTTTGTGTGCCTAGGACTGAAATGAAGCTTGGTCAGCATCCCACACAAACGAATGCTCCACATGCGGGTTTCACATGCCACCAACTCCATCTCACAGGCAACTTCAGCGCCACAGCCGTTTTCAGATAGCCCTCAATGCAAAGGCTCTAGACGCAAATATTGTGTGAGAGCTAATTCAATCAAGGAAACACTGCATGTTGGTGAAGGGCATATTGAAGAAGGATCAGCCGAGTGGTTCTTGTGGGAGAACAACTCCATTTGGCTCACTAACTTCACACACCATCAGGCTTCCAAGCAGCTCTCAAGGAAACTCAGTTTTCACACTCTATGCTTAGTGCCCTTTGTGTGCCTAGGACTGAAATGAAGCTTGGTCAGCATCCCACACAAACGAATGCTCCACATGCGGGTTTCACATGCCACCAACTCCACATTCACAGGCAACTTCAGCGCCACAGCCGTTTTCAGATAGCCCTCAATGCAAAGGCTCTAGACGCAAATATTGGTGTGAGAGCTAATTCAATCAAGGAAACACTGCATGTTGGTGAAGGGCATATTGAAGAAGGATCAGCCGAGTGGTTCTTGTGGGAGAACAACTCCATTTGGCTCCCTAACTTCACACACCATCAGGCTTCCAAGCAGCTCTCAAGGAAACTCAGTTTTCACACTCTATGCTTAGTGCCCTTTGAGTGCATTATCTAGGAATGAACCTGGTAGAGCATCCCACACAAACGAATGCTCCACATGCGGGTTTCACATGCCACCAATTCCACATTCACAGGCAACTTCAGCGCCACAGCCGTTTTCAGATAGCCCTCAATGCAAAGGCTCTAGACGCAAATATTGGTGTGAGAGCTAATTCAATCAAGTAAACACTGCATGTTGGTGAAGGGCATATTGAAGAAGGATGAGCCGAGTGGTTCTTGTGGGAGAACAACTCCATTTGGCTCACTAACTTCACACACCATCAGGCTTCCAAGCAGCTCTCAAGGAAACTCAGTTTTCACACTCTATGCTTAGTGCCCTTTGTATGGCTAGGACTGAAATGAACCTGGTAGAGCATCCCACACAAACGAATGCTCCACATGCGGGTTTCACTTCCCACCAACTCCACATTCACAGGCAACTTCAGCGCCACAGCCGTTTTCAGACAGCCCTCAATGCAAAGGCTCTAGACGCAAATATTGGTGTGAGAGCTAATTCAATCAAGGAAACACTGCATGTTGGTGAAGGGCATATTGAAGAAGGATCAGCCGAGTGGTTCTTGTGGGAGAACAACTCCATTTGGCTCACTAACTTCACACACCATCAGGCTTCCAAGCAGCTCTCAAGGAAACTCAGTTTCCACACTCTATGCTTAGTGCCCTTTGAGTGCATTATCTAGGAATGAACCTGGTAGAGCATCCCACACAAACGAATGCTCCACATGCGGGTTTCACATGCCACCAACTCCACATTCACAGGCAACTTCAGCGCCACAGCCGTTTTCAGATAGCCCTCAATGCAAAGGCTCTAGACGCAAATATTGGTGTGAGAGCTAATTCAATCAAGGAAACACTGCATGTTGGTGAAGGGCATATTGAAGAAGGATCAGCCGAGTGGTTCTTGTGGAGAACAACTCCATTTGGCTCACTAACTTCACACACCATCAGGCTTCCAAGCAGCTCTCAAGGAAACTCAGTTTTCACACTCTATGCTTAGTGCCCTTTGTGTGCCTAGACTGAAATGAAGCTTGGTCAGCATCCCACACAAACGAATGCTCCACATGCGGGTTTCACATGCCACCAACTCCACATTCACAGGCAACTTCAGCGCCACAGCCGTTTTCAGATAGCCCTCAATGCAAAGGCTCTAGACGCAAATATTGGTGTGAGAGCTAATTCAATCAAGGAAACACTGCATGTTGGTGAAGGGCATATTGAAGAAGGATCAGCCGAGTGGTTCTTGTGGGAGAACAACTCCATTTGGCTCACTAACTTCACACACCATCAGGCTTCCAAGCAGCTCTCAAGGAAACTCAGTTTTCACACTCTATGCTTAGTGCCCTTTGTGTGCCTAGGACTGAAATGAAGCTTGGTCAGCATCCCACACAAACGAATGCTCCACATGCGGGTTTCACATGCCACCAACTCCACATTCACAGGCAACTTCAGCGCCACAGCCGTTTTCAGATAGCCCTCAATGCAAAGGCTCTAGACGCAAATATTGGTGTGAGAGCTAATTCAATCAAGGAAACACTGCATGTTGGTGAAGGGCATATTGAAGAAGGATCAGCCGAGTGGTTCTTGTGGGAGAACAACTCCATTTGGCTCACGAACTTCACACACCATCAGGCTTCCAAGCAGCTCTCAAGGAAACTCAGTTTTCACACTCTATGCTTAGTGCCCTTTGAGTGCCTAGGACTGAAATGAAGCTTGGTCAGCATCCCACACAAACGAATGCTCCACATGCGGGTTACACATGCCACCAACTCCACATTCACAGGCAACTTCAGCGCCACAGCCGTTTTCAGATAGCCCTCAATGCAAAGGCTCTAGACGCAAATATTGGTGTGAGAGCTAATTCAATCAAGGAAACACTGCATGTTGGTGAAGGGATATTGAAGAAGGATCAGCCGAGTGGTTCTTGTGGAGAACAACTCCATTTGGCTCACTAACTTCACACACCATCAGGCTTCCAAGCAGCTCTCAAGGAAACTCAGTTTTCACACTCTATGCTTAGTGCCCTTTGAGTGCATTATCTAGGAATGAACCTGGTAGAGCATCCCACACAAACGAATGCTCCACATGCGGGTTTCACATGCCACCAACTCCACATTCACAGGCAACTTCAGCGCCACAGCCGTTTTCAGATAGCCCTCAATGCAAAGGCTCTAGACGCAAATATTGGTGTGAGAGCTAATTCAATCAAGGAAACACTGCATGTTGGTGAAGGGCATATTGAAGAAGGATCAGCCGAGTGGTTCTTGTGGGAGAACAACTCCATTTGGCTCACTAACTTCACACACCATCAGGCTTCCAAGCAGCTCTCAAGGAAACTCAGTTTTCACACTCTATGCTTAGTGCCATTTGAGTGCATTATCTAGGAATGAACCTGGTAGAGCATCCCACACAAACGAATGCTCCATGCGGGTTTCACTTCCCACCAATTCCACATTCACAGGCAACTTCAGCGCCACAGCCGTTTTCAGATAGCCCTCAATGCAAAGGCTCTAGACGCAAATATTGGTGTGAGAGCTAATTCAATCAAGGAAACACTGCATGTTGGTGAAGGGCATATTGAAGAAGGATCAGCCGAGTGGTTCTTGTGGGAGAACAACTCCATTTGGCTCACTAACTTCACACACCATCAGGCTTCCAAGCAGCTCTCAAGGAAACTCAGTTTTCACACTCTATGCTTAGTGCCCTTTGTATGGCTAGGACTGAAATGAACCTGGTAGAGCATCCCACACAAACGAATGCTCCACATGCGGGTTTCACTTCCCACCAACTCCACATTCACAGGCAACTTCAGCGCCACAGCCGTTTTCAGATAGCCCTCAATGCAAAGGCTCTAGACGCAAATATTGGTGTGAGAGCTAATTCAATCAAGGAAACACTGCATGTTGGTGAAGGGCATATTGAAGAAGGATCAGCCGAGTGGTTCTTGTGGGAGAACAACTCCATTTGGCTCACTAACTTCACACACCATCAGGCTTCCAAGCAGCTCTCAAGGAAACTCAGTTTCCACACTCTATGCTTAGTGAGCTTTGAGTGCATTATCTAGGAATGAACCTGGTAGAGCATCCCACACAAACGAATGCTCCACATGCGGGTTTCACATGCCACCAACTCCACATTCACAGGCAACTTCAGCGCCACAGCCGTTTTCAGATAGCCCTCAATGCAAAGGCTCTAGACGCAAATATTGGTGTGAGAGCTAATTCAATCAAGGAAACACTGCATGTTGGTGAAGGGCATATTGAAGAAGGATCAGCCGAGTGGTTCTTGTGGGAGAACAACTCCATTTGGCTCACTAACTTCACACACCATCAGGCTTCCAAGCAGCTCTCAAGGAAACTCAGTTTTCACACTCTATGCTTAGTGCCCTTTGTGTGCCTAGGACTGAAATGAAGCTTGGTCAGCATCCCACACAAACGAATGCTCCACATGCGGGTTTCACATGCCACCAACTCCACATTCACAGGCAACTTCAGCGCCACAGCCGTTTTCAGATAGCCCTCAATGCAAAGGCTCTAGACGCAAATATTGGTGTGAGAGCTAATTCAATCAAGGAAACACTGCATGTTGGTGAAGGGCATATTGAAGAAGGATCAGCCGAGTGGTTCTTGTGGGAGAACAACTCCATTTGGCTCCCTAACTTCACACACCATCAGGCTTCCAAGCAGCTCTCAAGGAAACTCAGTTTTCACACTCTATGCTTAGTGCCCTTTGTGTGCCTAGGACTGAAATGAAGCTTGGTCAGCATCCCACACAAACGAATGCTCCACATGCGGGTTTCACATGCCACCAACTCCACATTCACAGGCAACTTCAGCGCCACAGCCGTTTTCAGATAGCCCTCAATGCAAAGGCTCTAGACGCAAATATTGGTGTGAGAGCTAATTCAATCAAGGAAACACTGCATGTTGGTGAAGGGCATATTGAAGAAGGATCAGCCGAGTGGTTCTTGTGGGAGAACAACTCCATTTGGCTCACTAACTTCACACACCATCAGGCTTCCAAGCAGCTCTCAAGGAAACTCAGTTTTCACACTCTATGCTTAGTGCCCTTTGAGTGCATTATCTAGGAATGAACCTGGTAGAGCATCCCACACAAACGAATGCTCCACATGCGGGTTTCACATGCCACCAACTCCACATTCACAGGCAACTTCAGCGCCACAGCCGTTTTCAGATAGCCCTCAATGCAAAGGCTCTAGACGCAAATATTGGTGTGAGAGCTAATTCAATCAAGGAAACACTGCATGTTGGTGAAGGGCATATTGAAGAAGGATCAGCCGAGTGGTTCTTGTGGGAGAACAACTCCATTTGGCTCACTAACTTCACACACCATCAGGCTTCCAAGCAGCTCTCAAGGAAACTCAGTTTTCACACTCTATGCTTAGTGCCCTTTGAGTGCATTATCTTGGAATGAACCTGGTAGAGCATCCCACACAAACGAATGCTCCACATGCGGGTTTCACTTCCCACCAACTCCACATTCACAGGCAACTTCAGCGCCACAGCCGTTTTCAGATAGCCCTCAATGCAAAGGCTCTAGACGCAAATATTGGTGTGAGAGCTAATTCAATCAAGGAAACACTGCATGTTGGTGAAGGGCATATTGAAGAAGGATCAGCCGAGTGGTTCTTGTGGGAGAACAACTCCATTTGGCTCACGAACTTCACACACCATCAGGCTTCCAAGCAGCTCTCAAGGAAACTCAGTTTTCACACTCTATGCTTAGTGCCCTTTGTGTGCCTAGGACTGAAATGAAGCTTGGTCAGCATCCCACACAAACGAATGCTCCACATGCGGGTTTCACATGGCACCAACTCCACATTCACAGGCAACTTCAGCGCCACAGCCGTTTTCAGATAGCCCTCAATGCAAAGGCTCTAGACGCAAATATTGGTGTGAGAGCTAATTCAATCAAGGAAACACTGCATGTTGGTGAAGGGCATATTGAAGAAGGATCAGCCGAGTGGTTCTTGTGGGAGAACAACTCCATTTGGCTCACTAACTTCACACACCATCAGGCTTCCAAGCAGCTCTCAAGGAAACTCAGTTTTCACACTCTATGCTTAGTGCCCTTTGTGTGCCTAGGACTGAAATGAAGCTTGGTCAGCATCCCACACAAACGAATGCTCCACATGCGGGTTTCACATGCCACCAACTCCACATTCACAGGCAACTTCAGCGCCACAGCCGTTTTCAGATAGCCCTCAATGCAAAGGCTCTAGACGCAAATATTGGTGTGAGAGCTAATTCAATCAAGGAAACACTGCATGTTGGTGAAGGGCATATTGAAGAAGGATCAGCCGAGTGGTTCTTGTGGGAGAACAACTCCATTTGGCTCACGAACTTCACACACCATCAGGCTTCCATGCAGCTCTCAAGGAAACTCAGATTTCACACTCTATGCTTAGTGCCCTTTGAGTGCCTAGGACTGAAATGAAGCTTGGTCAGCATCCCACACAAACGAATGCTCCATATGCGGGTTTCACATGCCACCAACTCCACATTCACAGGCAACTTCAGCGCCACAGCCGTTTTCAGATAGCCCTCAATGCAAAGGCTCTAGACGCAAATATTGGTGTGAGAGCTAATTCAATCAAGGAAACACTGCATGTTGGTGAAGGGCATATTGAAGAAGGATCAGCCGAGTGGTTCTTGTGGGAGAACAACTCCATTTGGCTCACTAACTTCACACACCATCAGGCTTCCAAGCAGCTCTCAAGGAAACTCAGTTTTCACACTCTATGCTTAGTGCCCTTTGTGTGCCTAGGACTGAAATGAAGCTTGGTCAGCATCCCACACAAACGAATGCTCCACATGCGGGTTTCACATGCCACCAACTCCACATTCACAGGCAACTTCAGCGCCACAGCCGTTTTCAGATAGCCCTCAATGCAAAGGCTCTAGACGCAAATATTGGTGTGAGAGCTAATTCAATCAAGGAAACACTGCATGTTGGTGAAGGGCATATTGAAGAAGGATCAGCCGAGTGGTTCTTGTGGGAGAACAACTCCATTTGGCTCACGAACTTCACACACCATCAGGCTTCCAAGCAGCTCTCAAGGAAACTCAGTTTTCACACTCTATGCTTAGTGCCCTTTGAGTGCCTAGGACTGAAATGAAGCTTGGTCAGCATCCCACACAAACGAATGCTCCACATGCGGGTTTCACATGCCACCAACTCCACATTCACAGGCAACTTCAGCGCCACAGCCATTTTCAGATAGCCCTCAATGCAAAGGCTCTAGACGCAAATATTGGTGTGAGAGCTAATTCAATCAAGGAAACACTGCATGTTGGTGAAGGGCATATTGAAGAAGGATCAGCCGAGTGGTTCTTGTGGGAGAACAACTCCATTTGGCTCACTAACTTCACACACCATCAGGCTTCCAAGCAGCTCTCAAGGAAACTCAGTTTTCACACTCTATGCTTAGTGCCCTTTGAGTGCATTATCTAGGAATGAACCTGGTAGAGCATCCCACACAAACGAATGCTCCACATGCGGGTTTCACATGCCACCAACTCCACATTCACAGGCAACTTCAGCGCCACAGCCGTTTTCAGATAGCCCTCAATGCAAAGGCTCTAGACGCAAATATTGGTGTGAGAGCTAATTCAATCAAGGAAACACTGCATGTTGGTGAAGGGCATATTGAAGAAGGATCAGCCGAGTGGTTCTTGTGGGAGAACAACTCCATTTGGCTCACGAACTTCACACACCATCAGGCTTCCAAGCAGCTCTCAAGGAAACTCAGTTTTCACACTCTATGCTTAGTGCCCTTTGAGTGCATTATCTAGGAATGAACCTGGTAGAGCATCCCACACAAACGAATGCTCCACATGCGGGTTTCACATGCCACCAACTCCACATTCACAGGCAACTTCAGCGCCACAGCCGTTTTCAGATAGCCCTCAATGCAAAGGCTCTAGACGCAAATATTGGTGTGAGAGCTAATTCAATCAAGGAAACACTGCATGTTGGTGAAGGGCATATTGAAGAAGGATCAGCCGAGTGGTTCTTGTGGGAGAACAACTCCATTTGGCTCACTAACTTCACACACCATCAGGCTTCCAAGCAGCTCTCAAGGAAACTCAGTTTTCACACTCTATGCTTAGTGCCCTTTGAGTGCATTATCTAGGAATGAACCTGGTAGAGCATCCCACACAAACGAATGCTCCACATGCGGGTTTCACATGCCACCAACTCCACATTCACAGGCAACTTCAGCGCCACAGCCGTTTTCAGATAGCCCTCAATGCAAAGGCTCTAGACGCAAATATTGGTGTGAGAGCTAATTCAATCAAGGAAACACTGCATGTTGGTGAAGGGCATATTGAAGAAGGATCAGCCGAGTGGTTCTTGTGGGAGAACAACTCCATTTGGCTCACGAACTTCACACACCATCAGGCTTCCAAGCAGCTCTCAAGGAAACTCAGTTTTCACACTCTATGCTTAGTGCCCTTTGAGTGCCTAGGACTGAAATGAAGCTTGGTCAGCATCCCACACAAACGAATGCTCCACATGCGGGTTTCACATGCCACCAACTCCACATTCACAGGCAACTTCAGCGCCACAGCCGTTTTCAGATAGCCCTCAATGCAAAGGCTCTAGACGCAAATATTGGTGTGAGAGCTAATTCAATCAAGGAAACACTGCATGTTGGTGAAGGGCATATTGAAGAAGGATCAGCCGAGTGGTTCTTGTGGGAGAACAACTCCATTTGGCTCCCTAACTTCACACACCATCAGGCTTCCAAGCAGCTCTCAAGGAAACTCAGTTTTCACACTCTATGCTTAGTGCCCTTTGAGTGCATTATCTAGGAATGAACCTGGTATAGCATCCCACACAAACGAATGTTCCACATGCGGGTTTCACATGCCACCAACTCCACATTCACAGGCAACTTCCGCGCCACAGCCGTTTTCAGATAGCCCTCAATGCAAAGGCTCTAGACGCAAATATTGGTGTGAGAGCTAATTCAATCAAGGAAACACTGCATGTTGGTGAAGGGCATATTGAAGAAGGATCAGCCGAGTGGTTCTTGTGGGAGAACAACTCCATTTGGCTCCCTAACTTCACACACCATCAGGCTTCCAAGCAGCTCTCAAGGAAACTCAGTTTTCACACTCTATGTTTAGTGCCCTTTGTGTCGCTAGGACTGAAATGAAGGTTGGTCAGCATCCCACACAAACGAATGCTCCACATGCGGGTTTCACATGCCACCAACTCCACATTCACAGGCAACTTCAGCGCCACAGCCGTTTTCAGATAGCCCTCAATGCAAAGGCTCTAGACGCAAATATTGGTGTGAGAGCTAATTCAATCAAGGAAACACTGCATGTTGGTGAAGGGCATATTGAAGAAGGATCAGCCGAGTGGTTCTTGTGGGAGAACAACTCCATTTGGCTCCCTAACTTCACACACCATCAGGCTTCCAAGCAGCTCTCAAGGAAACTCAGTTTTCACACTCTATGCTTAGTGCCCTTTGAGTGCATTATCTAGGAATGAACCTGGTAGAGCATCCCACACAAACGAATGCTCCACATGCGGGTTTCACATGCCACCAACTCCACATTCACAGGCAACTTCAGCGCCACAGCCGTTTTCAGATAGCCCTCAATGCAAAGGCTCTAGACGCAAATATTGGTGTGAGAGCTGATTCAATCAAGGAAACACTGCATGTTGGTGAAGGGCATATTGAAGAAGGATCAGCCGAGTGGTTCTTGTGGGAGAACAACTCCATTTGGCTCACTAACTTCACACACCATCAGGCTTCCAAGCAGCTCTCAAGGAAACTCAGTTTTCACACTCTATGCTTAGTGCCCTTTGTGTGCCTAGGACTGAAATGAAGCTTGGTCAGCATCCCACACAAACGAATGCTCCACATGCGGATTTCACATGCCACCAACTCCACATTCACAGGCAACTTCAGCGCCACAGCCGTTTTCAGATAGCCCTCAATGCAAAGGCTCTAGACGCAAATATTGGTGTGAGAGCTAATTCAATCAAGGAAACACTGCATGTTGGTGAAGGGCATATTGAAGAAGGATCAGCCGAGTGGTTCTTGTGGGAGAACAACTCCATTTGGCTCACGAACTTCACACACCATCAGGCTTCCAAGCAGCTCTCAAGGAAACTCAATTTTCACACTCTATGCTTAGTGCCCTTTGAGTGCATTATCTAGGACTGAAATGAAGCTTGGTCAGCATCCCACACAAACGAATGCTCCACATGCGGGTTTCACATGCCACCAACTCCACATTCACAGGCAACTTCAGCGCCACAGCCGTTTTCAGATAGCCCTCAATGCAAAGGCTCTAGACGCAAATATTGGTGTGAGAGCTAATTCAATCAAGGAAACACTGCATGTTGGTGAAGGGCATATTGAAGAAGGATCAGCCGAGTGGTTCTTGTGGGAGAACAACTCCATTTGGCTCACGAACTTCACACACCATCAGGCTTCCATGCAGCTCTCAAGGAAACTCAGATTTCACACTCTATGCTTAGTGCCCTTTGAGTGCCTAGGACTGAAATGAAGCTTGGTCAGCATCCCACACAAACGAATGCTCCACATGCGGGTTTCACATGCCACCAACTCCACATTCACAGGCAACTTCAGCGCCACAGCCGTTTTCAGATAGCCCTCAATGCAAAGGCTCTAGACGCAAATATTGGTGTGAGAGCTAATTCAATCAAGGAAACACTGCATGTTGGTGAAGGGCATATTGAAGAAGGATCAGCCGAGTGGTTCTTGTGGGAGAACAACTCCATTTGGCTCACTAACTTCACACACCATCAGGCTTCCAAGCAGCTCTCAAGGAAACTCAGTTTTCACACTCTATGCTTAGTGCCCTTTGTGTGCCTAGGACTGAAATGAAGCTTGGTCAGCATCCCACACAAACGAATGCTCCACATGCGGGTTTCACATGCCACCAACTCCACATTCACAGGCAACTTCAGCGCCACAGCCGTTTTCAGATAGCCCTCAATGCAAAGGCTCTAGACGCAAATATTGGTGTGAGAGCTAATTCAATCAAGGAAACACTGCATGTTGGTGAAGGGCATATTGAAGAAGGATCAGCCGAGTGGTTCTTGTGGGAGAACAACTCCATTTGGCTCACGAACTTCACACACCATCAGGCTTCCAAGCAGCTCTCAAGGAAACTCAGTTTTCACACTCTATGCTTAGTGCCCTTTGAGTGCCTAGGACTGAAATGAAGCTTGGTCAGCATCCCACACAAACGAATGCTCCACATGCGGGTTTCACATGCCACCAACTCCACATTCACAGGCAACTTCAGCGCCACAGCCGTTTTCAGATAGCCCTCAATGCAAAGGCTCTAGACGCAAATATTGGTGTGAGAGCTAATTCAATCAAGGAAACACTGCATGTTGGTGAAGGGCATATTGAAGAAGGATCAGCCGAGTGGTTCTTGTGGGAGAACAACTCCATTTGGCTCACTAACTTCACACACCATCAGGCTTCCAAGCAGCTCTCAAGGAAACTCAGTTTTCACACTCTATGCTTAGTGCCCTTTGAGTGCATTATCTAGGAATGAACCTGGTAGAGCATCCCACACAAACGAATGCTCCACATGCGGGTTTCACATGCCACCAACTCCACATTCACAGGCAACTTCAGCGCCACAGCCGTTTTCAGATAGCCCTCAATGCAAAGGCTCTAGACGCAAATATTGGTGTGAGAGCTAATTCAATCAAGGAAACACTGCATGTTGGTGAAGGGCATATTGAAGAAGGATCAGCCGAGTGGTTCTTGTGGGAGAACAACTCCATTTGGCTCACTAACTTCACACACCATCAGGCTTCCAAGCAGCTCTCAAGGAAACTCAGTTTTCACACTCTATGCTTAGTGCCCTTTGAGTGCATTATCTAGGAATGAACCTGGTAGAGCATCCCACACAAACGAATGCTCCACATGCGGGTTTCACATGCCACCAACTCCACATTCACAGGCAACTTCAGCGCCACAGCCGTTTTCAGATAGCCCTCAATGCAAAGGCTCTAGACGCAAATATTGGTGTGAGAGCTAATTCAATCAAGGAAACACTGCATGTTGGTGAAGGGCATATTGAAGAAGGATCAGCCGAGTGGTTCTTGTGGGAGAACAACTCCATTTGGCTCACTAACTTCACACACCATCAGGCTTCCAAGCAGCTCTCAAGGAAACTCAGTTTTCACACTCTATGCTTAGTGCCCTTTGAGTGCATTATCTAGGAATGAACCTGGTAGAGCATCCCACACAAACGAATGCTCCACATGCGGGTTTCACATGCCACCAACTCCACATTCACAGGCAACTTCAGCGCCACAGCCGTTTTCAGATAGCCCTCAATGCAAAGGCTCTAGACGCAAATATTGGTGTGAGAGCTAATTCAATCAAGGAAACACTGCATGTTGGTGAAGGGCATATTGAAGAAGGATCAGCCGAGTGGTTCTTGTGGGAGAACAACTCCATTTGGCTCACGAACTTCACACACCATCAGGCTTCCAAGCAGCTCTCAAGGAAACTCAGTTTTCACACTCTATGCTTAGTGCCCTTTGAGTGCCTAGGACTGAAATGAAGCTTGGTCAGCATCCCACACAAACGAATGCTCCACATGCGGGTTTCACATGGCACCAACTCCACATTCACAGGCAACTTCAGCGCCACAGCCGTTTTCAGATAGCCCTCAATGCAAAGGCTCTAGACGCAAATATTGGTGTGAGAGCTAATTCAATCAAGGAAACACTGCATGTTGGTGAAGGGCATATTGAAGAAGGATCAGCCGAGTGGTTCTTGTGGGAGAACAACTCCATTTGGCTCACTAACTTCACACACCATCAGGCTTCCAAGCAGCTCTCAAGGAAACTCAGTTTTCACACTCTATGCTTAGTGCCCTTTGAGTGCATTATCTAGGAATGAACCTGGTAGAGCATCCCACACAAACGAATGCTCCACATGCGGGTTTCACATGCCACCAACTCCACATTCACAGGCAACTTCAGCGCCACAGCCGTTTTCAGATAGCCCTCAATGCAAAGGCTCTAGACGCAAATATTGGTGTGAGAGCTAATTCAATCAAGGAAACACTGCATGTTGGTGAAGGGCATATTGAAGAAGGATCAGCCGAGTGGTTCTTGTGGGAGAACAACTCCATTTGGCTGACTAACTTCACACACCATCAGTCTTCCAAGCAGCTCTCAAGGAAACTCAGTTTTCACACTCTATGCTTAGTGCCCTTTGTGTGCCTAGGACTGAAATGAAGCTTGGTCAGCATCCCACACAAACGAATGCTCCACATGCGGGTTTCACATGCCACCAACTCCACATTCACAGGCAACTTCAGCGCCACAGCCGTTTTCAGATAGCCCTCAATGCAAAGGCTCTAGACGCAAATATTGGTGTGAGAGCTAATTCAATCAAGGAAACACTGCATGTTGGTGAAGGGCATATTGAAGAAGGATCAGCCGAGTGGTTCTTGTGGGAGAACAACTCCATTTGGCTCACGAACTTCACACACCATCAGGCTTCCAAGCAGCTCTCAAGGAAACTCAGTTTTCACACTCTATGCTTAGTGCCCTTTGAGTGCCTAGGACTGAAATGAAGCTTGGTCAGCATCCCACACAAACGAATGCTCCACATGCGGGTTTCACATGCCACCAACTCCACATTCACAGGCAACTTCAGCGCCACAGCCGTTTTCAGATAGCCCTCAATGCAAAGGCTCTAGACGCAAATATTGGTGTGAGAGCTAATTCAATCAAGGAAACACTGCATGTTGGTGAAGGGCATATTGAAGAAGGATCAGCCGAGTGGTTCTTGTGGGAGAACAACTCCATTTGGCTCACTAACTTCACACACCATCAGGCTTCCAAGCAGCTCTCAAGGAAACTCAGTTTTCACACTCTATGCTTAGTGCCCTTTGAGTGCATTATCTAGGAATGAACCTGGTAGAGCATCCCACACAAACGAATGTTCCACATGCGGGTTTCACATGCCACCAACTCCACATTCACAGGCAACTTCCGCGCCACAGCCGTTTTCAGATAGCCCTCAATGCAAAGGCTCTAGACGCAAATATTGGTGTGAGAGCTAATTCAATCAAGGAAACACTGCATGTTGGTGAAGGGCATATTGAAGAAGGATCAGCCGAGTGGTTCTTGTGGGAGAACAACTCCATTTGGCTCCCTAACTTCACACACCATCAGGCTTCCAAGCAGCTCTCAAGGAAACTCAGTTTTCACACTCTATGTTTAGTGCCCTTTGTGTCGCTAGGACTGAAATGAAGGTTGGTCAGCATCCCACACAAACGAATGCTCCACATGCGGGTTTCACATGCCACCAACTCCACATTCACAGGCAACTTCAGCGCCACAGCCGTTTTCAGATAGCCCTCAATGCAAAGGCTCTAGACGCAAATATTGGTGTGAGAGCTAATTCAATCAAGGAAACACTGCATGTTGGTGAAGGGCATATTGAAGAAGGATCAGCCGAGTGGTTCTTGTGGGAGAACAACTCCATTTGGCTCCCTAACTTCACACACCATCAGGCTTCCAAGCAGCTCTCAAGGAAACTCAGTTTTCACACTCTATGCTTAGTGCCCTTTGAGTGCATTATCTAGGAATGAACCTGGTAGAGCATCCCACACAAACGAATGCTCCACATGCGGGTTTCACATGCCACCAACTCCACATTCACAGGCAACTTCAGCGCCACAGCCGTTTTCAGATAGCCCTCAATGCAAAGGCTCTAGACGCAAATATTGGTGTGAGAGCTGATTCAATCAAGGAAACACTGCATGTTGGTGAAGGGCATATTGAAGAAGGATCAGCCGAGTGGTTCTTGTGGGAGAACAACTCCATTTGGCTCACTAACTTCACACACCATCAGGCTTCCAAGCAGCTCTCAAGGAAACTCAGTTTTCACACTCTATGCTTAGTGCCCTTTGTGTGCCTAGGACTGAAATGAAGCTTGGTCAGCATCCCACACAAACGAATGCTCCACATGCGGATTTCACATGCCACCAACTCCACATTCACAGGCAACTTCAGCGCCACAGCCGTTTTCAGATAGCCCTCAATGCAAAGGCTCTAGACGCAAATATTGGTGTGAGAGCTAATTCAATCAAGGAAACACTGCATGTTGGTGAAGGGCATATTGAAGAAGGATCAGCCGAGTGGTTCTTGTGGGAGAACAACTCCATTTGGCTCACGAACTTCACACACCATCAGGCTTCCAAGCAGCTCTCAAGGAAACTCAATTTTCACACTCTATGCTTAGTGCCCTTTGAGTGCATTATCTAGGACTGAAATGAAGCTTGGTCAGCATCCCACACAAACGAATGCTCCACATGCGGGTTTCACATGCCACCAACTCCACATTCACAGGCAACTTCAGCGCCACAGCCGGTTTCAGATAGCCCTCAATGCAAAGGCTCTAGACGCAAATATTGGTGTGAGAGCTAATTCAATCAAGTAAACACTGCATGTTGGTGAAGGGCATATTGAAGAAGGATCAGCCGAATGGTTCTTGTGGGAGAACAACTCCATTTGGCTCACTAACTTCACACACCATCAGGCTTCCAAGCAGCTCTCAAGGAAACTCAGTTTTCACACTCTATGCTTAGTGCCCTTTGTGTGCCTAGGACTGAAACGAAGCTTGGTCAGCATCCCACACAAACGAATGCTCCACATGCGGGTTTCACATGGCACCAACTCCACATTCACAGGCAACTTCAGCGCCACAGCCGTTTTCAGATAGCCCTCAATGCAAAGGATCTAGACGCAAATATTGGTGTGAGAGCTAATTCAATCAAGGAAACACTGCATGTTGGTGAAGGGCATATTGAAGAAGGATCAGCCGAGTGGTTCTTGTGGGAGAACAACTCCATTTGGCTCACTAACTTCACACACCATCAGGCTTCCAAGCAGCTCTCAAGGAAACTCAGTTTTCACACTCTATGCTTAGTGCCCTTTGAGTGCATTATCTAGGAATGAACCTGGTAGAGCATCCCACACAAACGAATGCTCCACATGCGGGTTTCACATGCCACCAACTCCACATTCACAGGCAACTTCAGCGCCACAGCCGTTTTCAGATAGCCCTCAATGCAAAGGCTCTAGACGCAAATATTGGTGTGAGAGCTAATTCAATCAAGGAAACACTGCATGTTGGTGAAGGGCATATTGAAGAAGGATCAGCCAAGTGGTTCTTGTGGGAGAACAACTCCATTTGGCTCCCTAACTTCACACACCATCAGGCTTCCAAGCAGCTCTCAAGGAAACGCAGTTTTCACACTCTATGCTTAGTGCCCTTTGTATGGCTAGGACTGAAATGAACCTGGTAGAGCATCCCACACAAACGAATGCTCCACATGCGGGTTTCACATGCCACCAACTCCACATTCACAGGCAACTTCAGCGCCACAGCCGTTTTCAGATAGCCCTCAATGCAAAGGATCTAGACGCAAATATTGGTGTGAGAGCTAATTCAATCAAGGAAACACTGCATGTTGGTGAAGGGCATATTGAAGAAGGATCAGCCGAGTGGTTCTTGTGGGAGAACAACTCCATTTGGCTCACTAACTTCACACACCATCAGGCTTCCAAGCAGCTCTCAAGGAAACTCAGTTTTCACACTCTATGCTTAGTGCTCTTTGTGTGGCTAGGACTGAAATGAAGCTTGGTCAGCATCCCACACAAACGAATGCTCCACATGCGGGTTTCACATGGCACCAACTCCACATTCACAGGCAACTTCAGCGCCACAGCCGTTTTCAGATAGCCCTCAATGCAAAGGCTCTAGACGCAAATATTGGTGTGAGAGCTAATTCAATCAAGGAAACACTGCATGTTGGTGAAGGGCATATTGAAGAAGGATCAGCTGAGTGGTTCTTGTGGGAGAACAACTCCATTTGGCTCACTAACTTCACACACCATCAGGCTTCCAAGCAGCTCTCAAGGAAACTCAGTTTCCACACTCTATGCTTAGTGCCCTTTGAGTGCATTATCTAGGAATGAACCTGGTAGAGCATCCCACACAAACGAATGCTTCACATGCGGGTTTCACATGCCACCAACTCCACATTCACAGGCAACTTCAGCGCCACAGCCGTTTTCAGATAGCCCTCAATGCAAAGGCTCTAGACGCAAATATTGGTGTGAGAGCTAATTCAATCAAGGAAACACTGCATGTTGGTGAAGGGCATATTGAAGAAGGATCAGCCGAGTGGTTCTTGTGGGAGAACAACTCCATTTGGCTCCCTAACTTCACACACCATCAGGCTTCCAAGCAGCTCTCAAGGAAACTCAGTTTTCACACTCTATGCTTAGTGCCCTTTGTATGGCTAGGACTGAAATGAACCTGGTAGAGCATCCCACACAAACGAATGCTCCACAGGCGGGTTTCACATGCCACCAACTCCACATTCACAGGCAACTTCAGCGCCACAGCCGTTTTCAGATCGCCCTCAATGCAAAGGCTCTAGACGCAAATATTGGTGTGAGAGCTAATTCAATCAAGGAAACACTGCATGTTGGTGAAGGGCATATTGAAGAAGGATCAGCCGAGTGGTTCTTGTGCGAGAACAACTCCATTTGGCTCACTAACTTCACACACCATCAGGCTTCCAAGCAGCTCTCAAGGAAACTCAGTTTTCACACTCTATGCTTAGTGCCCTTTGCGTGCCTAGGACTGAAATGATGCTTGGTCAGCATCCCACACAAACGAATGCTCCACATGCGGGTTTCACATGCCACCAACTCCACATTCACAGGCAACTTCAGCGCCACAGCCGTTTTCAGATAGCCCTCAATGCAAAGGCTCTAGACGCAAATATTGGTGTGAGAGCTAATTCAATCAAGGAAACACTGCATGTTGGTGAAGGGCATATTGAAGAAGGATCAGCCGAGTGGTTCTTGTGGGAGAACAACTCCATTTGGCTCACTAACTTCACACACCATCAGGCTTCCAAGCAGCTCTCAAGGAAACTCAGTTTTCACACTCTATGCTTAGTGCTCTTTGTGTGGCTAGGACCGAAATGAAGCTTGGTCAGCATCCCACACAAACGAATGCTCACATGCGGGTTTCACATGCCACCAACTCCACATTCACAGGCAACTTCAGCGCCACAGCCGTTTTCAGATAGCCCTCAATGCAAAGGCTCTAGACGCAAATATTGGTGTGAGAGCTAATTCAATCAAGGAAACACTGCATGTTGGTGAAGGGCATATTGAAGAAGGATCAGCTGAGTGGTTCTTGTGGGAGAACAACTCCATTTGGCTCACTAACTTCACACACCATCAGGCTTCCAAGCAGCTCTCAAGGAAACTCAGTTTCCACACTCTATGCTTAGTGCCCTTTGAGTGCATTATCTAGGAATGAACCTGGTAGAGCATCCCACACAAACGAATGCTTCACATGCGGGTTTCACATGCCACCAACTCCACATTCACAGGCAACTTCAGCGCCACAGCCGTTTTCAGATAGCCCTCAATGCAAAGGCTCTAGACGCAAATATTGGTGTGAGAGCTAATTCAATCAAGGAAACACTGCATGTTGGTGAAGGGCATATTGAAGAAGGATCAGCCGAGTGGTTCTTGTGGGAGAACAACTCCATTTGGCTCCCTAACTTCACACACCATCAGGCTTCCAAGCAGCTCTCAAGGAAACTCAGTTTTCACACTCTATGCTTAGTGCCCTTTGTATGGCTAGGACTGAAATGAACCTGGTAGAGCATCCCACACAAACGAATGCTCCACATGCGGGTTTCACATGCCACCAACTCCACATTCACAGGCAACTTCAGCGCCACAGCCTTTTTCAGATCGCCCTCAATGCAAAGGCTCTAGACGCAAATATTGGTGTGAGAGCTAATTCAATCAAGGAAACACTGCATGTTGGTGAAGGGCATATTGAAGAAGGATCAGCCGAGTGGTTCTTGTGGGAGAACAACTCCATTTGGCTCACTAACTTCACACACCATCAGGCTTCCAAGCAGCTCTCAAGGAAACTCAGTTTTCACACTCTATGCTTAGTGCCCTTTGTGTGCCTAGGACTGAAATGATGCTTGGTCAGCATCCCACACAAACGAATGCTCCACATGCGGGTTTCACATGCCACCAACTCCACATTCACAGGCAACTTCAGCGCCACAGCCTTTTTCAGATCGCCCTCAATGCAAAGGCTGTAGACGCAAATATTGGTGTGAGAGCTAATTCAATCAAGGAAACACTGCATGTTGGTGAAGGGCATATTGAAGAAGGATCAGCCGAGTGGTTCTTGTGGGAGAACAACTCCATTTGGCTCACGAACTTCACACACCATCAGGCTTCCAAGCAGCTCTCAAGGAAACTCAATTTTCACACTCTATGCTTAGTGCCCTTTGAGTGCATTATCTAGGACTGAAATGAAGCTTGGTCAGCATCCCACACAAACGAATGCTCCACATGCGGGTTTCACATGCCACCAACTCCACATTCACAGGCAACTTCAGCGCCACAGCCGGTTTCAGATAGCCCTCAATGCAAAGGCTCTAGACGCAAATATTGGTGTGAGAGCTAATTCAATCAAGGAAACACTGCATGTTGGTGAAGGGCATATTGAAGAAGGATCAGCCGAGTGGTTCTTGTGGGAGAACAACTCCATTTGGCTCACTAACTTCACACACCATCAGGCTTCCAAGCAGCTCTCAAGGAAACTCAGTTTTCACACTCTATGCTTAGTGCTCTTTGTGTGGCTAGGACCGAAATGAAGCTTGGTCAGCATCCCACACAAACGAATGCTCACATGCGGGTTTCACATGCCACCAACTCCACATTCACAGGCAACTTCAGCGCCACAGCCGTTTTCAGATAGCCCTCAATGCAAAGGCTCTAGACGCAAATATTGGTGTGAGAGCTAATTCAATCAAGTAAACACTGCATGTTGGTGAAGGGCATATTGTAGAAGGATCAGCCGAGTGGTTCTTGTGGGAGAACAACTCCATTTGGCTCACTAACTTCACACACCATCAGGCTTCCAAGCAGCTCTCAAGGAAACTCAGTTTTCACACTCTATGCTTAGTGCCCTTTGTGTGCCTAGGACTGAAATGAAGCTTGGTCAGCATCCCACACAAACGAATGCTCCACATGCGGGTTTCACATGCCACCAACTCCACATTCACAGGCAACTTCAGCGCCACAGCCGTTTTCAGATAGCCCTCAATGCAAAGGATCTAGACGCAAATATTGGTGTGAGAGCTAATTCAATCAAGGAAACACTGCATGTTGGTGAAGGGCATATTGAAGAAGGATCAGCCGAGTGGTTCTTGTGGGAGAACAACTCCATTTGGCTCACTAACTTCACACACCATCAGGCTTCCAAGCAGCTCTCAAGGAAACTCAGTTTTCACACTCTATGCTTAGTGCCCTTTGAGTGCATTATCTAGGAATGAACCTGGTAGAGCATCCCACACAAACGAATGCTCCACATGCGGGTTTCACATGCCACCAACTCCACATTCACAGGCAACTTCAGCGCCACAGCCGTTTTCAGATAGCCCTCAATGCAAAGGCTCTAGACGCAAATATTGGTGTGAGAGCTAATTCAATCAAGGAAACACTGCATGTTGGTGAAGGGCATATTGAAGAAGGATCAGCCAAGTGGTTCTTGTGGGAGAACAACTCCATTTGGCTCCCTAACTTCACACACCATCAGGCTTCCAAGCAGCTCTCAAGGAAACTCAGTTTTCACACTCTATGCTTAGTGCCCTTTGTATGGCTAGGACTGAAATGAACCTGGTAGAGCATCCCACACAAACGAATGCTCCACATGCGGGTTTCACATGCCACCAACTCCACATTCACAGGCAACTTCAGCGCCACAGCCGTTTTCAGATAGCCCTCAATGCAAAGGATCTAGACGCAAATATTGGTGTGAGAGCTAATTCAATCAAGGAAACACTGCATGTTGGTGAAGGGCATATTGAAGAAGGATCAGCCGAGTGGTTCTTGTGGGAGAACAACTCCATTTGGCTCACTAACTTCACACACCATCAGGCTTCCAAGCAGCTCTCAAGGAAACTCAGTTTTCACACTCTATGCTTAGTGCTCTTTGTGTGGCTAGGACTGAAATGAAGCTTGGTCAGCATCCCACACAAACGAATGCTCCACATGCGGGTTTCACATGGCACCAACTCCACATTCACAGGCAACTTCAGCGCCACAGCCGTTTTCAGATAGCCCTCAATGCAAAGGCTCTAGACGCAAATATTGGTGTGAGAGCTAATTCAATCAAGGAAACACTGCATGTTGGTGAAGGGCATATTGAAGAAGGATCAGCTGAGTGGTTCTTGTGGGAGAACAACTCCATTTGGCTCACTAACTTCACACACCATCAGGCTTCCAAGCAGCTCTCAAGGAAACTCAGTTTCCACACTCTATGCTTAGTGCCCTTTGAGTGCATTATCTAGGAATGAACCTGGTAGAGCATCCCACACAAACGAATGCTTCACATGCGGGTTTCACATGCCACCAACTCCACATTCACAGGCAACTTCAGCGCCACAGCCGTTTTCAGATAGCCCTCAATGCAAAGGCTCTAGACGCAAATATTGGTGTGAGAGCTAATTCAATCAAGGAAACACTGCATGTTGGTGAAGGGCATATTGAAGAAGGATCAGCCGAGTGGTTCTTGTGGGAGAACAACTCCATTTGGCTCCCTAACTTCACACACCATCAGGCTTCCAAGCAGCTCTCAAGGAAACTCAGTTTTCACACTCTATGCTTAGTGCCCTTTGTATGGCTAGGACTGAAATGAACCTGGTAGAGCATCCCACACAAACGAATGCTCCACAGGCGGGTTTCACATGCCACCAACTCCACATTCACAGGCAACTTCAGCGCCACAGCCTTTTTCAGATCGCCCTCAATGCAATGGCTCTAGACACAAATATTGGTGTGAGAGCTAATTCAATCAAGGAAACACTGCATGTTGGTGAAGGGCATATTGAAGAAGGATCAGCCGAGTGGTTCTTGTGGGAGAACAACTCCATTTGGCTCACTAACTTCACACACCATCAGGCTTCCAAGCAGCTCTCAAGGAAACTCAGTTTTCACACTCTATGCTTAGTGCCCTTTGCGTGCCTAGGACTGAAATGAAGCTTGGTCAGCATCCCACACAAACGAATGCTCCACATGCGGGTTTCACATGCCACCAACTCCACATTCACAGGCAACTTCAGCGCCACAGCCGTTTTCAGATAGCCCTCAATGCAAAGGCTGTAGACGCAAATATTGGTGAGAGAGCTAATTCAATCAAGGAAACACTGCATGTTGGTGAAGGGCATATTGAAGAAGGATCAGCCGAGTGGTTCTTGTGGGAGAACAACTCCATTTGGCTCACGAACTTCACACACCATCAGGCTTCCAAGCAGCTCTCAAGGAAACTCAGTTTTCACACTCTATGCTTAGTGCTCTTTGTGTGCCTAGGACCGAAATGAAGCTTGGTCAGCATCCCACACAAACGAATGCTCCACATGTGGGTTTCACATGCCACCAACTCCACATTCACAGGCAACTTCAGCGCCACAGCCGTTTTCAGATAGCCCTCAATGCAAAGGCTCTAGACGCAAATATTGGTGTGAGAGCTAATTCAATCAAGGAAACACTGCATGTTGGTGAAGGGCATATTGAAGAAGGATCAGCCGAGTGGTTCTTGTGGGAGAACAACTCCATTTGGCTCACTAACTTCACACACCATCAGGCTTCCAAGCAGCTCTCAAGGAAACTCAGTTTCACACTCTATGCTTAGTGCCCTTTGTATGGCTAGGACTGAAATGAACCTGGTAGAGCATCCCACACAAACGAATGCTCCACATGCGGGTTTCACATGCCACCAACTCCACATTCACAGGCAACTTCAGCGCCACAGCCGTTTTCAGATAGCCCTCAATGCAAAGGCTCTAGACGCAAATATTGGTGTGAGAGCTAATTCAATCAAGGAAACACTGCATGTTGGTGAAGGGCATATTGAAGAAGGATCAGCCGAGTGGTTCTTGTGGGAGAACAACTCCATTTGGCTCACGAACTTCACACACCATCAGGCTTCCAAGCAGCTCTCAAGGAAACTCAGTTTTCACACTCTATGCTTAGTGCCCTTTGAGTGCCTAGGACTGAAATGAAGCTTGGTCAGCATCCCACACAAACGAATGCTCCACATGCGGGTTTCACATGCCACCAACTCCACATTCACAGGCAACTTCAGCGCCACAGCCGTTTTCAGATAGCCCTCAATGCAAAGGCTCTAGACGCAAATATTGGTGTGAGAGCTAATTCAATCAAGGAAACACTGCATGTTGGTGAAGGGCATATTGAAGAAGGATCAGCCGAGTGGTTCTTGTGGGAGAACAACTCCATTTGGCTCACTAACTTCACACACCATCAGGCTTCCAAGCAGCTCTCAAGGAAACTCAGTTTTCACACTCTATGCTTAGTGCCCTTTGTGTGCCTAGGACTGAAATGAAGCTTGGTCAGCATCCCACACAAACGAATGCTCCACATGCGGGTTTCACATGCCACCAACTCCACATTCACAGGCAACTTCAGCGCCACAGCCATTTTCAGATAGCCCTCAATGCAAAGGCTCTAGACGCAAATATTGGTGTGAGAGCTAATTCAATCAAGGAAACACTGCATGTTGGTGAAGGGCATATTGAAGAAGGATCAGCCGAGTGGTTCTTGTGGGAGAACAACTCCATTTGGCTCACGAACTTCACACACCATCAGGCTTCCAAGCAGCTCTCAAGGAAACTCAGTTTTCACACTCTATGCTTAGTGCCCTTTGAGTGCCTAGGACTGAAATGAAGCTTGGTCAGCATCCCACACAAACGAATGCTCCACATGCGGGTTTCACATGCCACCAACTCCACATTCACAGGCAACTTCAGCGCCACAGCCGTTTTCAGATAGCCCTCAATGCAAAGGCTCTAGACGCAAATATTGGTGTGAGAGCTAATTCAATCAAGGAAACACTGCATGTTGGTGAAGGGCATATTGAAGAAGGATCAGCCGAGTGGTTCTTGTGGGAGAACAACTCCATTTGGCTCACTAACTTCACACACCATCAGGCTTCCAAGCAGCTCTCAAGGAAACTCAGTTTTCACACTCTATGCTTAGTGCCCTTTGTGTGCCTAGGACTGAAATGAAGCTTGGTCAGCATCCCACACAAACGAATGCTCCACATGCGGGTTTCACATGCCACCAACTCCACATTCACAGGCAACTTCAGCGCCACAGCCATTTTCAGATAGCCCTCAATGCAAAGGCTCTAGACGCAAATATTGGTGTGAGAGCTAATTCAATCAAGGAAACACTGCATGTTGGTGAAGGGCATATTGAAGAAGGATCAGCCGAGTGGTTCTTGTGGGAGAACAACTCCATTTGGCTCACTAACTTCACACACCATCAGGCTTCCAAGCAGCTCTCAAGGAAACTCAGTTTTCACACTCTATGCTTAGTGCCCTTTGAGTGCATTATCTAGGAATGAACCTGGTAGAGCATCCCACACAAACGAATGCTCCACATGCGGGTTTCACATGCCACCAACTCCACATTCACAGGCAACTTCAGCGCCACAGCCGTTTTCAGATAGCCCTCAATGCAAAGGCTCTAGACGCAAATATTGGTGTGAGAGCTAATTCAATCAAGGAAACACTGCATGTTGGTGAAGGGCATATTGAAGAAGGATCAGCCGAGTGGTTCTTGTGGGAGAACAACTCCATTTGGCTCACTAACTTCACACACCATCAGGCTTCCAAGCAGCTCTCAAGGAAACTCAGTTTTCACACTCTATGCTTAGTGCCCTTTGTGTGCCTAGGACTGAAATGAAGCTTGGTCAGCATCCCACACAAACGAATGCTCCACATGCGGGTTTCACATGCCACCAACTCCACATTCACAGGCAACTTCAGCGCCACAGCCGTTTTCAGATAGCCCTCAATGCAAAGGCTCTAGACGCAAATATTGGTGTGAGAGCTAATTCAATCAAGGAAACACTGCATGTTGGTGAAGGGCATATTGAAGAAGGATCAGCCGAGTGGTTCTTGTGGGAGAACAACTCCATTTGGCTCACGAACTTCACACACCATCAGGCTTCCAAGCAGCTCTCAAGGAAACTCAGTTTTCACACTCTATGCTTAGTGCCCTATGAGTGCCTAGGACTGAAATGAAGCTTGGTCAGCATCCCACACAAACGAATGCTCCACATGCGGGTTTCACATGCCACCAACTCCACATTCACAGGCAACTTCAGCGCCACAGCCGTTTTCAGATAGCCCTCAATGCAAAGGCTCTAGACGCAAATATTGGTGTGAGAGCTAATTCAATCAAGGAAACACTGCATGTTGGTGAAGGGCATATTGAAGAAGGATCAGCCGAGTGGTTCTTGTGGGAGAACAACTCCATTTGGCTCACTAACTTCACACACCATCAGGCTTCCAAGCAGCTCTCAAGGAAACTCAGTTTTCACACTCTATGCTTAGTGCCCTTTGAGTGCATTATCTAGGAATGAACCTGGTAGAGCATCCCACACAAACGAATGCTTCACATGCGGGTTTCACATGCCACCAACTCCACATTCACAGGCAATTTCCGCGCCACAGCCGTTTTCAGATAGCCCTCAATGCAAAGGCTCTAGACGCAAATATTGGTGTGAGAGCTAATTCAATCAAGGAAACACTGCATGTTGGTGAAGGGCATATTGAAGAAGGATCAGCCGAGTGGTTCTTGTGGGAGAACAACTCCATTTGGCTCCCTAACTTCACACACCATCAGGCTTCCAAGCAGCTCTCAAGGAAACTCAGTTTTCACACTCTATGTTTAGTGCCCTTTGTGTCGCTAGGACTGAAATGAAGGTTGGTCAGCATCCCACACAAACGAATGCTCCACATGCGGGTTTCACATGCCACCAACTCCACATTCACAGGCAACTTCAGCGCCACAGCCGTTTTCAGATAGCCCTCAATGCAAAGGCTCTAGACGCAAATATTGGTGTGAGAGCTAATTCAATCAAGGAAACACTGCATGTTGGTGAAGGGCATATTGAAGAAGGATCAGCCGAGTGGTTCTTGTGGGAGAACAACTCCATTTGGCTCCCTAACTTCACACACCATCAGGCTTCCAAGCAGCTCTCAAGGAAACTCAGTTTTCACACTCTATGTTTAGTGCCCTTTGAGTGCATTATCTAGGAATGAACCTGGTAGAGCATCCCACACAAACGAATGCTCCACATGCGGGTTTCACATGCCACCAACTCCACATTCACAGGCAACTTCAGCGCCACAGCCGTTTTCAGATAGCCCTCAATGCAAAGGCTCTAGACGCAAATATTGGTGTGAGAGCTAATTCAATCAAGGAAACACTGCATGTTGGTGAAGGGCATATTGAAGAAGGATCAGCCGAGTGGTTCTTGTGGGAGAACAACTCCATTTGGCTCACTAACTTCACACACCATCAGGCTTCCAAGCAGCTCTCAAGGAAACTCAGTTTTCACACTCTATGCTTAGTGCCCTTTGTGTGCCTAGGACTGAAATGAAGCTTGGTCAGCATCCCACACAAACGAATGCTCCACATGCGGGTTTCACATGCCACCAACTCCACATTCACAGGAAACTTCAGCGCCACAGCCGTTTTCAGAGAGCCCTCAATGCAAAGGCTCTAGACGCAAATATTGGTGTGAGAGCTAATTCAATCAAGGAAACACTGCATGTTGGTGAAGGGCATATTGAAGAAGGATCAGCCGAGTGGTTCTTGTGGGAGAACAACTCCATTTGGCTCACTAACTTCACACACCATCAGGCTTCCAAGCAGCTCTCAAGGAAACTCAGTTTCCACACTCTATGCTTAGTGCTCTTTGTGTGGCTAGGACTGAAATGAAGCTTGGTCAGCATCCCACACAAACGAATGCTCCACATGCGGGTTTCACATGCCACCAACTCCACATTCACAGGCAACTTCAGCGCCACAGCCGTTTTCAGATAGCCCTCAATGCAAAGGCTCTAGACGCAAATATTGGTGTGAGAGCTAATTCAATCAAGGAAACACTGCATGTTGGTGAAGGGCATATTGAAGAAGGATCAGCCGAGTGGTTCTTGTGGGAGAACAACTCCATTTGGCTCACTAACTTCACACACCATCAGGCTTCCAAGCAGCTCTCAAGGAAACTCAGTTTCCACACTCTATGCTTAGTGCCCTTTGAGTGCATTATCTAGGAATGAACCTGGTAGAGCATCCCACACAAACGAATGCTTCACATGCGGGTTTCACATGCCACCAACTCCACATTCACAGGCAACTTCAGCGCCACAGCCGTTTTCAGATAGCCCTCAATGCAAAGGCTCTAGACGCAAATATTGGTGTGAGAGCTAATTCAATCAAGGAAACACTGCATGTTGGTGAAGGGCATATTGAAGAAGGATCAGCCGAGTGGTTCTTGTGGGAGAACAACTCCATTTGGCTCACTAACTTCACACACCATCAGGCTTCCAAGCAGCTCTCAAGGAAACTCAGTTTTCACACTCTATGCTTAGTGCCCTTTGTATGGCTAGGACTGAAATGAACCTGGTAGAGCATCCCACACAAACGAATGCTCCACATGCGGGTTTCACATGCCACCAACTCCACATTCACAGGCAACTTCAGCGCCACAGCCGTTTTCAGATAGCCCTCAATGCAAAGGCTCTAGACGCAAATATTGGTGTGAGAGCTAATTCAATCAAGGAAACACTGCATGTTGGTGAAGGGCATATTGAAGAAGGATCAGCCGAGTGGTTCTTGTGGGAGAACAACTCCATTTGGCTGACTAACTTCACACACCATCAGGCTTCCAAGCAGCTCTCAAGGAAACTCAGTTTTCACACTCTATGCTTAGTGCCCTTTGTATGGCTAGGACTGAAATGAACCTGGTAGAGCATCCCACACAAACGAATGATCCACATGCGGGTTTCACATGCCACCAACTCCACATTCACAGGCAACTTCAGCGCCACAGCCGTTTTCAGATAGCCCTCAATGCAAAGGCTCTAGACGCAAATATTGGTGTGAGAGCTAATTCAATCAAGGAAACACTGCATGTTGGTGAAGGGCATATTGAAGAAGGATCAGCCGAGTGGTTCTTGTGGGAGAACAACTCCATTTGGCTCACTAACTTCACACACCATCAGGCTTCCAAGCAGCTCTCAAGGAAACTCAGTTTCCACACTCTATGCTTAGTGCCCTTTGTGTGCCTAGGACTGAAATGAAGCTTGGTCAGCATCCCACACAAACGAATGCTCCACATGCGGGTTTCACATGCCACCAACTCCACATTCACAGGCAACTTCAGCGCCACAGCCGTTTTCAGATAGCCCTCAATGCAAAGGCTCTAGACGCAAATATTGGTGTGAGAGCTAATTCAATCAAGGAAACACTGCATGTTGGTGAAGGGCATATTGAAGAAGGATCAGCCGAGTGGTTCTTGTGGGAGAACAACTCCATTTGGCTCACTAACTTCACACACCATCAGGCTTCCAAGCAGCTCTCAAGGAAACTCAGTTTTCACACTCTATGCTTAGTGCTCTTTGTGTGGCTAGGACTGAAATGAACCTGGTAGAGCATCCCACACAAACGAATGCTCCACATGCGGGTTTCACATGCCACCAACTCCACATTCACAGGCAACTTCAGCGCCACAGCCGTTTTCAGATAGCCCTCAATGCAAAGGCTCTAGACGCAAATATTGGTGTGAGAGCTAATTCAATCAAGGAAACACTGCATGTTGGTGAAGGGCATATTGAAGAAGGATCAGCCGAGTGGTTCTTGTGGGAGAACAACTCCATTTGGCACACTAACTTCACACACCACCAGGCTTCCAAGCAGCTCTCAAGGAAACTCAGTTTCCACACTCTATGCTTAGTGCCCTTTGAGTGCATTATCTAGGAATGAACCTGGTAGAGCATCCCACACAAACGAATGCTTCACATGCGGGTTTCACATGCCACCAACTCCACATTCACAGGCAACTTCAGCGCCACAGCCGTTTTCAGATAGCCCTCAATGCAAAGGCTCTAGACGCAAATATTGGTGTGAGAGCTAATTCAATCAAGGAAACACTGCATGTTGGTGAAGGGCATATTGAAGAAGGATCAGCCGAGTGGTTCTTGTGGGAGAACAACTCCATTTGGCTCACTAACTTCACACACCATCAGGCTTCCAAGCAGCTCTCAAGGAAACTCAATTTTCACACTCTATGCTTAGTGCCCTTTGAGTGCATTATCTAGGACTGAAATGAAGCTTGGTCAGCATCCCACACAAACGAATGCTCCACATGCGGGTTTCACATGCCACCAACTCCACATTCACAGGCAACTTCAGCGCCACAGCCGTTTTCAGATAGCCCTCAATGCAAAGGCTCTAGACGCAAATATTGGTGTGAGAGCTAATTCAATCAAGGAAACACTGCATGTTGGTGAAGGGCATATTGAAGAAGGATCAGCCGAGTGGTTCTTGTGGGAGAACAACTCCATTTGGCTCACTAACTTCACACACCATCAGGCTTCCAAGCAGCTCTCAAGGAAACTCAGTTTCCACACTCTATGCTTAGTGCCCTTTGAGTGCATTATCTAGGAATGAACCTGGTAGAGCATCCCACACAAACGAATGCTTCACATGCGGGTTTCACATGCCACCAACTCCACATTCACAGGCAACTTCAGCGCCACAGCCGTTTTCAGATAGCCCTCAATGCAAAGGCTCTAGACGCAAATATTGGTGTGAGAGCTAATTCAATCAAGGAAACACTGCATGTTGGTGAAGGGCATATTGAAGAAGGATCAGCCGAGTGGTTCTTGTGGGAGAACAACTCCATTTGGCTCACGAACTTCACACACCATCAGGCTTCCAAGCAGCTCTCAAGGAAACTCAGTTTTCAAACTCTATGCTTAGTGCCCTTTGTATGGCTAGGACTGAAATGAACCTGGTAGAGCATCCCACACAAACGAATGCTCCACATGCGGGTTTCACATGCCACCAACTCCACATTCACAGGCAACTTCAGCGCCACAGCCGTTTTCAGATAGCCCTCAATGCAAAGGCTCTAGACGCAAATATTGGTGTGAGAGCTAATTCAATCAAGGAAACACTGCATGTTGGTGAAGGGCATATTGAAGAAGGATCAGCCGAGTGGTTCTTGTGGGAGAACAACTCCATTTGGCTCACTAACTTCACACACCATCAGGCTTCCAAGCAGCTCTCAAGGAAACTCAGTTTCCACACTCTATGCTTAGTGCTCTTTGTGTGGCTAGGAGTGAAATGAAGCTTGGTCAGCATCCCACACAAACGAATGCTCCACATGCGGGTTTCACATGCCACCAACTCCACATTCACAGGCAACTTCAGCGCCACAGCCGTTTTCAGATAGCCCTCAATGCAAAGGCTCTAGACGCAAATATTGGTGTGAGAGCTAATTCAATCAAGGAAACACTGCATGTTGGTGAAGGGCATATTGAAGAAGGATCAGCCGAGTGGTTCTTGTGGGAGAACAACTCCATTTGGCTCACTAACTTCACACACCATCAGGCTTCCAAGCAGCTCTCAAGGAAACTCAGTTTCCACACTCTATGCTTAGTGCCCTTTGAGTGCATTATCTAGGAATGAACCTGGTAGAGCATCCCACACAAACGAATGCTTCACATGCGGGTTTCACATGCCACCAACTCCACATTCACAGGCAACTTCAGCGCCACAGCCGTTTTCAGATAGCCCTCAATGCAAAGGCTCTAGACGCAAATATTGGTGTGAGAGCTAATTCAATCAAGGAAACACTGCATGTTGGTGAAGGGCATATTGAAGAAGGATCAGCCGAGTGGTTCTTGTGGGAGAACAACTCCATTTGGCTCACTAACTTCACACACCATCAGGCTTCCAAGCAGCTCTCAAGGAAACTCAATTTTCACACTCTATGCTTAGTGCCCTTTGCGTGCATTATCTAGGACTGAAATGAAGCTTGGTCAGCATCCGACACAAACGAATGCTCCACATGCGGGTTTCACATGCCACCAACTCCACATTCACAGGCAACTTCAGCGCCACAGCCGTTTTCAGATAGCCCTCAATGCAAAGGCTCTAGACGCAAATATTGGTGTGAGAGCTAATTCAATCAAGGAAACACTGCATGTTGGTGAAGGGCATATTGAAGAAGGATCAGCCGAGTGGTTCTTGTGGGAGAACAACTCCATTTGGCTCACTAACTTCACACACCATCAGGCTTCCAAGCAGCTCTCAAGGAAACTCAGTTTCCACACTCTATGCTTAGTGCCCTTTGAGTGCATTATCTAGGAATGAACCTGGTAGAGCATCCCACACAAACGAATGCTTCACATGCGGGTTTCACATGCCACCAACTCCACATTCACAGGCAACTTCAGCGCCACAGCCGTTTTCAGATAGCCCTCAATGCAAAGGCTCTAGACGCAAATATTGGTGTGAGAGCTAATTCAATCAAGGAAACACTGCATGTTGGTGAAGGGCATATTGAAGAAGGATCAGCCGAGTGGTTCTTGTGGGAGAACAACTCCATTTGGCTGACTAACTTCACACACCATCAGGCTTCCAAGCAGCTCTCAAGGAAACTCAGTTTTCACACTCTATGCTTAGTGCCCTTTGTATGGCTAGGACTGAAATGAACCTGGTAGAGCATCCCACACAAACGAATGCTCCACATGCGGGTTTCACATGCCACCAACTCCACATTCACAGGCAACTTCAGCGCCACAGCCGTTTTCAGATAGCCCTCAATGCAAAGGCTCTAGACGCAAATATTGGTGTGAGAGCTAATTCAATCAAGGAAACACTGCATGTTGGTGAAGGGCATATTGAAGAAGGATCAGCCGAGTGGTTCTTGTGGGAGAACAACTCCATTTGGCTCACTAACTTCACACACCATCAGGCTTCCAAGCAGCTCTCAAGGAAACT
>NW_026701560.1:0-34213 GCF_030435755.1 Ochotona princeps | reverse complement strand
TATGTGGAGTTGGTGGCATGTGAAACCCGCATGTGGAGCATTGGTTTGTGTGGGATGCTCTACCAAGTTCATTCCTAGATAATGCAGTCAAAGGGCACTAAGCATAGAGTGTGAAAACTGAGTTTCCTTGAGAGCTTCTTGGAAGCCTGATAGTGTGTGACGTTAGTGAGCCAAATGGAGTTGTTCTCCACAAGAACCACTCGGCTGATCCTTCTTCAATATGCCCTTCACCAACATGCAGTGTTTCCTTGATTGAATAAGCTCTCACACCAATATTTGCGTCTAGAGCCTTTGCATTGAGGGCTATCTGAAAACGGCTGTGGCGCTGAAGTTGCCTGTCAATGTGGAGTTGGTGGCATGTGAAACCCGCATGTGCAGCATTCGTTTGTGTGGGATGCTCTACCAGGTTCATTCCTAGATAATGCACTCAAAGGGCACTAAGCATAGAGTGTGAAAACTGAGTTTCCTTGAGAGCTGCTTGGAAGCCTGATGGTGTGTGAAGTTAGTGAGCCAAATGGAGTTGTTCTCCCACAAGAACCACTCGGCTGATCCTTCTTCAATATGCCCTTCACCATCATGCAGTGTTTCCTTGATTGAATTAGCTCTCACACCAATATTTGCGTCTAGAGCCTTTGCATTGAGGGCTATCTTGAAAACGGCTGTGGCGCTGAAGTTGCCGGAGAATGTGGAGTTGGTGGCATGTGAAACCCGCATGTGGAGCATTCGTTTGTGTGGGATGCTCTACCAGGTTCATTCCTAGATAATGCACTCAAAGGGCACTAAGCATAGAGTGTGAAAACTGAGTTTCCTTGAGAGCTGCTTGGAAGCCTGATGGTGTGTGAAGTTAGTGAGACAAATGGAGTTGTTCTCCCACAAGAACCACTCGGCTGATCCTTCTTCAATATGCCCTTCACCAACATGCAGTGTTTCCTTGATTGAATTAGCTCTCACACCAATATTTGCGTCTAGAGCCTTTGCATTGAGGGCTATCTGAAAACGGCTGTGGCGCTGAAGTTGCCTGAGAATGTGGAGTTGGTGGCATGTGAAACCCGCATGTGGAGCATTCGTTTGTGTGGGATGCTCTACCAGGTTCATTCCTAGATAATGCACTCAAAGGGCACTAAGCATAGAGTGTGAAAACTGAGTTTCCTTGAGAGCTGCTTGGAAGCCTGATGGTGTGTGAAGTTAGTGAGCCAAATGGAGTTGTTCTCCCACAAGAACCACTCGGCTGATCCTTCTTCAATATGCCCTTCACCAACATGCAGTGTTTCCTTGATTGAATTAGCTCTCACACCAATATTTGCGTCTATCTGAAAACGACTGTGGTGCTGAAGTTGCCTGTGAATGTGGAGTTGGTGTCATGTGAAACCCGCATGTGGAGCATTCGTTTGTGTGGGATGCTCTACCAGGTTCATTCCTAGATAATGCACTCAAAGGGCACTAAGCATAGAGTGTGAAAACTGAGTTTCCTTGAGAGCTGCTTGGAAGCCTGATGGTGTGTGAAGTTAGTGAGACAAATGGAGTTGTTCTCCCACAAGAACCACTCGGCTGATCCTTCTTCAATATGCCCTTCACCAACATGCAGTGTTTCCTTGATTGAATTAGCTCTCACACCAATATTTGCGTCTAGAGCCTTTGCATTGAGGGCTATCTGAAAAAGGCTGTGGCGCTGAAGTTGCCGGAGAATGTGGAGTTGGTGGCATGTGAAACCCGCATGTGGAGCATTGGTTTGTGTGGGATGCTCTACCAAGTTCATTCCTAGATAATGCAGTCAAAGGGCACTAAGCATAGAGTGTGAAAACTGAGTTTCCTTGAGAGCTTCTTGGAAGCCTGATAGTGTGTGACGTTAGTGAGCCAAATGGAGTTGTTCTCCCACAAGAACCACTCGGCTGATCCTTCTTCAATATGCCCTTCACCAACATGCAGTGTTTCCTTGATTGAATTAGCTCTCACACCAATATTTGTGTCTAGAGCCTTTGCATTGAGGGCTATCTAAAAACGGCTGTGGCGCTGAAGTTGCCGGAGAATGTGGAGTTGGTGGCATGTGAAACCCGCATGTGGAGCATTCGTTTGTGTGGGATGCTCTACCAAGTTCATTCCTAGATAATGCAGTCAAAGGGCACTAAGCATAGAGTGTGAAAACTGAGTTTCCTTGAGAGCTGCTTGGAAGCCTGATAGTGTGTGACGTTAGTGAGCCAAATGGAGTTGTTCTCCCACAAGAACCACTCGGCTGATCCTTCTTCAATATGCCCTTCACCAACATGCAGTGTTTCCTTGATTGAATTAGCTCTCACACCAATATTTGCGTCTAGAGCCTTTGCATTGAGGGCTATCTGAAAACGGCTGTGGCGCTGAAGTTGCCTGAGAATGTGGAGTTGGTGGCATGTGAAACCCGCATGTGGAGCATTCGTTTGTGTGGGATGCTCTACCAGGTTCATTCCTAAATAATGCACTCAAAGGGCACTAAGCATAGAGTGTGAAAACTGAGTTTCCTTGAGAGCTGCTTGGAAGCCTGATGGTGTGTGAAGTTAGTGAGACAAATGGAGTTGTTCTCCCACAAGAACCACTCGGCTGATCCTTCTTCAATATGCCCTTCACCAACATGCAGTGTTTCCTTGATTGAATTAGCTCTCACACCAATATTTGCGTCTAGAGCCTTTGCATTGAAGGCTATCTGAAAACGGCTGTGGCGCTGAAGTTGCCGGAGAATGTGGAGTTGGTGGCATGTGAAACCCGCATGTGGAGCATTCGTTTGTGTGGGATGCTCTACCAGGTTCATTCCTAGATAATGCACTCAAAGGGCACTAAGCCTAGAGTGTGAAAACTGAGTTTCCTTGAGAGCTGCTTGGAAGCCTGATGGTGTGTGAAGTTAGTGAGACAAATGGAGTTGTTCTCCCACAAGAACCACTCGGCTGATCCTTCTTCAATATGCCCTTCACCATCATGCAGTGTTTCCTTGATTGAATTAGCTCTCACACCAATATTTGCGTCTAGAGCCTTTGCATTGAGGGCTATCTGAAAACGGCTGTGGCGCTGAAGTTGCCGGAGAATGTGGAGTTGGTGGCATGTGAAACCCGCATGTGGAGCATTCGTTTGTGTGGGATGCTCTACCAGGTTCATTCCTAGATAATGCACTCAAAGGGCACTAAGCATAGAGTGTGAAAACTGAGTTTCCTTGAGAGCTGCTTGGAAGCCTGATGGTGTGTGAAGTTAGTGAGACAAATGGAGTTGTTCTCCCACAAGAACCACTCGGCTGATCCTTCTTCAATATGCCCTTCACCAACATGCAGTGTTTCCTTGATTGAATTAGCTCTCACACCAATATTTGAGTCTAGAGCCTTTGCATTGAGGGCTATCTGAAAACGGCTGTGGCGCTGAAGTTGCCTGAGAATGTGGAGTTGGTGGCATGTGAAACCCGCATGTGGAGCATTCGTTTGTGTGGGATGCTCTACCAGGTTCATTCCTAGATAATGCACTCAAAGGGCACTAAGCATAGAGTGTGAAAACTGAGTTTCCTTGAGAGCTGCTTGGAAGCCTGATGGTGTGTGAAGTTAGTGAGCCAAATGGAGTTGTTCTCCCACAAGAACCACTCGGCTGATCCTTCTTCAATATGCCCTTCACCAACATGCAGTGTTTCCTTGATTGAATTAGCTCTCACACCAATATTTGCGTCTATCTGAAAACGACTGTGGTGCTGAAGTTGCCTGTGAATGTGGAGTTGGTGTCATGTGAAACCCGCATGTGGAGCATTCGTTTGTGTGGGATGCTCTACCAGGTTCATTCCTAGATAATGCACTCAAAGGGCACTAAGCATAGAGTGTGAAAACTGAGTTTCCTTGAGAGCTGCTTGGAAGCCTGATGGTGTGTGAAGTTAGTGAGACAAATGGAGTTGTTCTCCCACAAGAACCACTCGGCTGATCCTTCTTCAATATGCCCTTCACCAACATGCAGTGTTTCCTTGATTGAATTAGCTCTCACACCAATATTTGCGTCTAGAGCCTTTGCATTGAGGGCTATCTGAAAACGGCTGTGGCGCTGAAGTTGCCGGAGAATGTGGAGTTGGTGGCATGTGAAACCCGCATGTGGAGCATTGGTTTGTGTGGGATGCTCTACCAAGTTCATTCCTAGATAATGCAGTCAAAGGGCACTAAGCATAGAGTGTGAAAACTGAGTTTCCTTGAGAGCTTCTTGGAAGCCTGATAGTGTGTGACGTTAGTGAGCCAAATGGAGTTGTTCTCCCACAAGAACCACTCGGCTGATCCTTCTTCAATATGCCCTTCACCAACATGCAGCGTTTCCTTGATTGAATTAGCTCTCACACCAATATTTGTGTCTAGAGCCTTTGCATTGAGGGCTATCTGAAAACGGCTGTGGCGCTGAAGTTGCCTGAGAATGTGGAGTTGGTGGCATGTGAAACCCGCATGTGGAGCATTCGTTTGTGTGGGATGCTCTACCAGGTTCATTCCTAGATAATGCACTCAAAGGGCACTAAGCATAGAGTGTGAAAACTGAGTTTCCTTGAGAGCTGCTTGGAAGCCTGATGGTGTGTGAAGTTAGTGAGACAAATGGAGTTGTTCTCCCACAAGAACCACTCGGCTGATCCTTCTTCAATATGCCCTTCACCAACATGCAGTGTTTCCTTGATTGAATTAGCTCTCACACCAATATTTGCGTCTAGAGCCTTTGCATTGAAGGCTATCTGAAAACGGCTGTGGCGCTGAAGTTGCCGGAGAATGTGGAGTTGGTGGCATGTGAAACCCGCATGTGGAGCATTCGTTTGTGTGGGATGCTCTACCAGGTTCATTCCTAGATAATGCACTCAAAGGGCACTAAGCCTAGAGTGTGAAAACTGAGTTTCCTTGAGAGCTGCTTGGAAGCCTGATGGTGTGTGAAGTTAGTGAGACAAATGGAGTTGTTCTCCCACAAGAACCACTCGGCTGATCCTTCTTCAATATGCCCTTCACCAACATGCAGTGTTTCCTTGATTGAATTAGCTCTCACACCAATATTTGCGTCTAGAGCCTTTGCATTGAGGGCTATCTGAAAACGGCTGTGGCGCTGAAGTTGCCTGAGAATGTGGAGTTGGTGGCATGTGAAACCCGCATGTGGAGCATTCGTTTGTGTGGGATGCTCTACCAGGTTCATTCCTAGATAATGCACTCAAAGGGCACTAAGCATAGAGTGTGAAAACTGAGTTTCCTTGAGAGCTGCTTGGAAGCCTGATGGTGTGTGAAGTTAGTGAGCCAAATGGAGTTGTTCTCCCACAAGAACCACTCGGCTGATCCTTCTTCAATATGCCCTTCACCAACATGCAGTGTTTCCTTGATTGAATTAGCTCTCACACCAATATTTGAGTCTATCTGAAAACGGTTGTGGTGCTGAAGTTGCCTGTGAATGTGGAGTTGGTGTCATGTGAAACCTGCATGTGGAGCATTCGTTTGTGTGGGATGCTCTACCAGGTTCATTCCTAGATAATGCACTCAAAGGGCACTAAGCATAGAGTGTGAAAACTGAGTTTGCTTGAGAGCTGCTTGGAAGCCTGATGGTGTGTGAAGTTAGTGAGCCAAATGGAGTTGTTCTCCCACAAGAACCACTCGGCTGATCCTTCTTCAATATGCCCTTCACCAACATGCAGTGTTTCCTTGATTGAATTAGCTCTCACACCAATATTTGCGTCTAGAGCCTTTGCATTGAGGGCTATCTGAAAACGGCTGTGGCGCTGAAGTTGCCGGAGAATGTGGAGTTGGTGGCATGTGAAACCCGCATGTGGAGCATTCGTTTGTGTGGGATGCTCTACCAGGTTCATTCCTAGATAATGCACTCAAAGGGCACTAAGCCTAGAGTGTGAAAACTGAGTTTCCTTGAGAGCTGCTTGGAAGCCTGATGGTGTGTGAAGTTAGTGAGCCAAATGGAGTTGTTCTCCCACAAGAACCACTCGGCTGATCCTTCTTCAATATGCCCTTCACCAACATGCAGTGTTTCCTTGATTGAATTAGCTCTCACACCAATATTTGCGTCTAGAGCCGTTGCATTGAGGGCTATCTGAAAACGGCTGTGGCGCTGAAGTTGCCTGTGAATGTGGAGTTGGTGGCATGTGAAACCCGCATGTGGAGCATTCGTTTGTGTGCGATGCTCTACCAGGTTCATTCCTAGATAATGCAGTCAAAGGGCACTAAGCATAGAGTGTGAAAACTGAGTTTCCTTGAGAGCTGCTTGGAAGCCTGATGGTGTGTGAAGTTAGTGAGCCAAATGGAGTTGTTCTGAAACAAGAACCACTCGGCTGATCCTTCTTCAATATGCCCTTCACCAACATGCAGTGTTTCCTTGATTGAATTAGCTCCCACACCAATATTTGCGTCTAGAGCCTTTGCATTGAGGGCTATCTGAAAACGGCTATGGCGCTGAAGTTGCCTGAGAATGTGGAGTTGGTGGCATGTGAAACCCGCATGTGGAGCATTCGTTTGTGTGGGATGCTCTACCAGGTTCATTCCTAGATAATGCACTCAAAGGGCACTAAGCATAGAGTGTGAAAACTGAGTTTCCTTGAGAGCTGCTTGGAAGCCTGATGGTGTGTGAAGTTAGTGAGCCAAATGGAGTTGTTCTCCCACAAAAACCACTCGGCTGATCCTTCTTCAATATGCCCTTCACCATCATGCAGTGTTTCCTTGATTGAATTAGCTCTCACACCAATATTTGCGTCTAGAGCCTTTGCATTGAGGGCTATCTGAAAACGGCTGTGGCGCTGAAGTTGCCTGTGAATGTGGAGTTGGTGGCATGTGAAACCCGCATGTGGAGCATTCGTTTGTGTGGGATACTCTACCATGTTCGTTCCTAGATAATGCACTCAAAGGGCACTAAGCATAGAGTGTGAAAACTGAGTTTCCTTGAGAGCTGCTTGGAAGCCTGATGGTGTGTGAAGTTAGTGAGCCAAATGGAGTTGTTCTCCCACAAGAACCACTCGGCTGATCCTTCTTCAATATGCCCTTCACCAACATGCAGTGTTTCCTTGATTGAATTAGCTCTCACACCAATATTTGAGTCTATCTGAAAACGGTTGTGGTGCTGAAGTTGCCTGTGAATGTGGAGTTGGTGTCATGTGAAACCTGCATGTGGAGCATTCGTTTGTGTGGGATGCTCTACCAGGTTCATTCCTAGATAATGCACTCAAAGGGCACTAAGCATAGAGTGTGAAAACTGAGTTTCCTTGAGAGCTGCTTGGAAGCCTGATGGTGTGTGAAGTTAGTGAGCCAAATGGAGTTGTTCTCCCACAAGAACCACTCGGCTGATCCTTCTTCAATATGCCCTTCACCAACATGCAGTGTTTCCTTGATTGAATTAGCTCTCACACCAATATTTGCGTCTAGAGCCTTTGCATTGAGGGCTATCTGAAAACGGCTGTGGCGCTGAAGTTGCCTGTGAATGTGGAGTTGGTGGCATGTGAAACCCGCATGTGGAGCATTCGTTTGTGTGGGATGCTCTACCAAGTTCATTCCTAGATAATGCAGTCAAAGGGCACTAAGCATAGAGTGTGAAAACTGAGTTTCCTTGAGAGCTTCTTGGAAGCCTGATAGTGTGTGACGTTAGTGAGACAAATGGAGTTGTTCTCCCACAAGAACCACTCGGCTGATCCTTCTTCAATATGCCCTTCACCAACATGCAGTGTTTCCTTGATTGAATAAGCTCTCACACCAATATTTGCGTCTAGAGCCTTTGCATTGAGGGCTATCTGAAACGGCTGTGGCGCTGAAGTTGCCTGAGAATGTGGAGTTGGTGGCATGTGAAACCCGCATGTGCAGCATTCGTTTGTGTGGGATGCTCTACCAGGTTCATTCCTAGATAATGCACTCAAAGGGCACTAAGCATAGAGTGTGAAAACTGAGTTTCCTTGAGAGCTGCTTGGAAGCCTGATGGTGTGTGAAGTTAGTGAGCCAAATGGAGTTGTTCTCCCACAAGAACCACTCAGCTGATCCTTCTTCAATATGCCCTTCACCAACATGCAGTGTTTCCTTGATTGAATTAGCTCTCACACCAATATTTGCGTCTAGAGCCTTTGCATTGAGGGCTATCTGAAAACGGCTGTGGCGCTGAAGTTGCCGGAGAATGTGGAGTTGGTGGCATGTGAAACCCGCATGTGGAGCATTCGTTTGTGTGGGATGCTCTACCAGGTTCATTCCTAGATAATGCACTCAAAGGGCACTAAGCCTAGAGTGTGAAAACTGAGTTTCCTTGAGAGCTGCTTGGAAGCCTGATGGTGTGTGAGGTTAGTGAGACAAATGGAGTTGTTCTCCCACAAGAACCACTCGGCTGATCCTTCTTCAATATGCCCTTCACCAACATGCAGTGTTTCCTTGATTGAATTAGCTCTCACACCAATATTTGCGTCTAGAGCCTTTGCATTGAGGGCTATCTGAAAACGGCTGTGGCGCTGAAGTTGCCTGAGAATGTGGAGTTGGTGGCATGTGAAACCCGCATGTGGAGCATTCGTTTGTGTGGGATGCTCTACCAGGTTCATTCTTAGATAATGCACTCAAAGGGCACTAAGCATAGAGTGTGAAAACTGAGTTTCCTTGAGAGCTGCTTGGAAGCCTGATGGTGTGTGAAGTTAGTGAGCCAAATGGAGTTGTTCTCCCACAAGAACCACTCGGCTGATCCTTCTTCAATATGCCCTTCACCAACATGCAGTGTTTCCTTGATTGAATTAGCTCTCACACCAATATTTGCGTCTATCTGAAAACGGCTGTGGTGCTGAAGTTGCCTGTGAATGTGGAGTTGGTGTCATGTGAAACCCGCATGTGGAGCATTCGTTTGTGTGGGATGCTCTACCAGGTTCATTCCTAGATAATGCACTCAAAGGGCACTAAGCATAGAGTGTGAAAACTGAGTTTCCTTGAGAGCTGCTTGGAAGCCTGATGGTGTGTGAAGTTAGTGAGACAAATGGAGTTGTTCTCCCACAAGAACCACTCGGCTGATCCTTCTTCAATATGCCCTTCACCAACATGCAGTGTTTCCTTGATTGAATTAGCTCTCACACCAATATTTGCGTCTAGAGCCTTTGCATTGAGGGCTATCTGAAAACGGCTGTGGCGCTGAAGTTGCCGGAGAATGTGGAGTTGGTGGCATGTGAAACCCGCATGTGGAGCATTCGTTTGTGTGGGATGCTCTACCAGGTTCATTCCTAGATAATGCACTCAAAGGGCACTAAGCCTAGAGTGTGAAAACTGAGTTTCCTTGAGAGCTGCTTGGAAGCCTGATGGTGTGTGAAGTTAGTGAGCCAAATGGAGTTGTTCTCCCACAAGAACCACTCGGCTGATCCTTCTTCAATATGCCCTTCACCAACATGCAGTGTTTCCTTGATTGAATTAGCTCTCACACCAATATTTGAGTCTATCTGAAAACGGTTGTGGTGCTGAAGTTGCCTGTGAATGTGGAGTTGGTGTCATGTGAAACCTGCATGTGGAGCATTCGTTTGTGTGGGATGCTCTACCAGGTTCATTCCTAGATAATGCACTCAAAGGGCACTAAGCATAGAGTGTGAAAACTGAGTTTCCTTGAGAGCTGCTTGGAAGCCTGATGGTGTGTGAAGTTAGTGAGCCAAATGGAGTTGTTCTCCCACAAGAACCACTCGGCTGATCCTTCTTCAATATGCCCTTCACCAACATGCAGTGTTTCCTTGATTGAATTAGCTCTCACACCAATATTTGAGTCTATCTGAAAACGGTTGTGGTGCTGAAGTTGCCTGTGAATGTGGAGTTGGTGTCATGTGAAACCTGCATGTGGAGCATTCGTTTGTGTGGGATGCTCTACCAGGTTCATTCCTAGATAATGCACTCAAAGGGCACTAAGCATAGAGTGTGAAAACTGAGTTTCCTTGAGAGCTGCTTGGAAGCCTGATGGTGTGTGAAGTTAGTGAGCCAAATGGAGTTGTTCTCCCACAAGAACCACTCGGCTGATCCTTCTTCAATATGCCCTTCACCAACATGCAGTGTTTCCTTGATTGAATTAGCTCTCACACCAATATTTGCGTCTAGAGCCTTTGCATTGAGGGCTATCTGAAAACGGCTGTGGCGCTGAAGTTGCCTGTGAATGTGGAGTTGGTGGCATGTGAAACCCGCATGTGGAGCATTCGTTTGTGTGGGATGCTCTACCAAGTTCATTCCTAGATAATGCAGTCAAAGGGCACTAAGCATAGAGTGTGAAAACTGAGTTTCCTTGAGAGCTTCTTGGAAGCCTGATAGTGTGTGACGTTAGTGAGACAAATGGAGTTGTTCTCCCACAAGAACCACTCGGCTGATCCTTCTTCAATATGCCCTTCACCAACATGCAGTGTTTCCTTGAATGAATAAGCTCTCACACCAATATTTGCGTCTAGAGCCTTTGCATTGAGGGCTATCTGAAAACGGCTGTGGCGCTGAAGTTGCCTGAGAATGTGGAGTTGGTGGCATGTGAAACCCGCATGTGGAGCATTCGTTTGTGTGGGATGCTCTACCAGGTTCATTCCTAGATAATGCACTCAAAGGGCACTAAGCATAGAGTGTGAAAACTGAGTTTCCTTGAGAGCTGCTTGGAAGCCTGATGGTGTGTGAAGTTAGTGAGCCAAATGGAGTTGTTCTCCCACAAGAACCACTCAGCTGATCCTTCTTCAATATGCCCTTCACCAACATGCAGTGTTTCCTTGATTGAATTAGCTCTCACACCAATATTTGCGTCTAGAGCCTTTGCATTGAGGGCTATCTGAAAACGGCTGTGGCGCTGAAGTTGCCGGAGAATGTGGAGTTGGTGGCATGTGAAACCCGCATGTGGAGCATTCGTTTGTGTGGGATGCTCTACCAGGTTCATTCCTAGATAATGCACTCAAAGGGCACTAAGCCTAGAGTGTGAAAACTGAGTTTCCTTGAGAGCTGCTTGGAAGCCTGATGGTGTGTGAAGTTAGTGAGACAAATGGAGTTGTTCTCCCACAAGAACCACTCGGCTGATCCTTCTTCAATATGCCCTTCACCAACATGCAGTGTTTCCTTGATTGAATTAGCTCTCACACCAATATTTGCGTCTAGAGCCTTTGCATTGAGGGCTATCTGAAAACGGCTGTGGCGCTGAAGTTGCCTGAGAATGTGGAGTTGGTGGCATGTGAAACCCGCATGTGGAGCATTCGTTTGTGTGGGATGCTCTACCAGGTTCATTCTTAGATAATGCACTCAAAGGGCACTAAGCATAGAGTGTGAAAACTGAGTTTCCTTGAGAGCTGCTTGGAAGCCTGATGGTGTGTGAAGTTAGTGAGCCAAATGGAGTTGTTCTCCCACAAGAACCACTCGGCTGATCCTTCTTCAATATGCCCTTCACCAACATGCAGTGTTTCCTTGATTGAATTAGCTCTCACACCAATATTTGCGTCTATCTGAAAACGGCTGTGGTGCTGAAGTTGCCTGTGAATGTGGAGTTGGTGTCATGTGAAACCCGCATGTGAAGCATTGGTTTGTGTGGGATGCTCTACCAAGTTCATTCCTAGATAATGCAGTCAAAGGGCACTAAGCATAGAGTGTGAAAACTGAGTTTCCTTGAGAGCTGCTTGGAAGCCTGATAGTGTGTGACGTTAGTGAGCCAAATGGAGTTGTTCTCCCACAAGAACCACTCGGCTGATCCTTCTTCAATATGCCCTTCACCAACATGCAGTGTTTCCTTGATTGAATTAGCTCTCACACCAATATTTGTGTCTAGAGCCTTTGCATTGAGGGCTATCTGAAAACGGCTGTGGCGCTGAAGTTGCCGGAGAATGTGGAGTTGGTGGCATGTGAAACCCGCATGTGGAGCATTCGTTTGTGTGGGATGCTCTACCAAGTTCATTCCTAGATAATGCAGTCAAAGGGCACTAAGCATAGAGTGTGAAAACTGAGTTTCCTTGAGAGCTTCTTGGAAGCCTGATAGTGTGTGACGTTAGTGAGCCAAATGGAGTTGTTCTCCCACAAGAACCACTCGGCTGATCCTTCTTCAATATGCCCTTCACCAACATGCAGTGTTTCCTTGATTGAATTAGCTCTCACACCAATATTTGCGTCTAGAGCCTTTGCATTGAGGGCTATCTGAAAACGGCTGTGGCGCTGAAGTTGCCTGAGAATGTGGAGTTGGTGGCATGTGAAACCCGCATGTGGAGCATTCGTTTGTGTGGGATGCTCTACCAGGTTCATTCCTAGATAATGCACTCAAAGGGCACTAAGCCTAGAGTGTGAAAACTGAGTTTCCTTGAGAGCTGCTTGGAAGCCTGATGGTGTGTGAAGTTAGTGAGACAAATGGAGTTGTTCTCCCACAAGAACCACTCGGCTGATCCTTCTTCAATATGCCCTTCACCAACATGCAGTGTTTCCTTGATTGAATTAGCTCTCACACCAATATTTGCGTCTAGAGCCTTTGCATTGAGGGCTATCTGAAAATGGCTGTGGCGCTGAAGTTGCCTGAGAATGTGGAGTTGGTGGCATGTGAAACCCGCCATGTGGAGCATTCGTTTGTGTGGGATGCTCTACCAGGTTCATTCCTAGATAATGCACTCAAAGGGCACTAAGCATAGAGTGTGAAAACTGAGTTTCCTTGAGAGCTGCTTGGAAGCCTGATGGTGTGTGAAGTTAGTGAGCCAAATGAGTTGTTCTCCCACAAGAACCACTCGGCTGATCCTTCTTCAATATGCCCTTCACCAACATGCAGTGTTTCCTTGATTGAATTAGCTCTCACACCAATATTTGCGTCTAGAGCCTTTGCATTGAGGGCTATCTGAAAACGGCTGTGGCGCTGAAGTTGCCTGAGAATGTGGAGTTGGTGGCATGTGAAACCCGCATGTGCAGCATTCGTTTGTGTGGGATGCTCTACCAGGTTCATATCCTAGATAATGCACTCAAAGGCACTAAGCATAGAGTGTGAAAACTGAGTTTCCTTGAGAGCTGCTTGGAAGCCTGATGGTGTGTGAAGTTAGTGAGCCAAATGGAGTTGTTCTCCCACAAAAACCACTCGGCTGATCCTTCTTCAATATGCCCTTCACCATCATGCAGTGTTTCCTTGATTGAATTAGCTCTCACACCAATATTTGCGTCTAGAGCCTTTGCATTGAGGGCTATCTGAAAACGGCTGTGGCGCTGAAGTTGCCTGAGAATGTGGAGTTGGTGGCATGTGAAACCCGCATGTGCAGCATTCGTTTGTGTGGGATGCTCTACCAGGTTCATTCCTAGATAATGCACGCAAAGGGCACTAAGCATAGAGTGTGAAAACTGAGTTTCCTTGAGAGCTGCTTGGAAGCCTGATGGTGTGTGAAGTTAGTGAGCCAAATGGAGTTGTTCTCCCACAAGAACACTCGGCTGATCCTTCTTCAATATGCCCTTCACCAACATGCAGTGTTTCCTTGATTGAATTAGCTCTCACACCAATATTTGCGTCTAGAGCCTTGCATTGAGGGCTATCTGAAAACGGCTGTGGCGCTGAAGTTGCCGGAGAATGTGGAGTTGGTGGCATGTGAAACCCGCATGTGGAGCATTCGTTTGTGTGGGATGCTCTACCAGGTTCATTCCTAGATAATGCACTCAAAGGGCACTAAGCCTAGAGTGTGAAAACTGAGTTTCCTTGAGAGCTGCTTGGAAGCCTGATGGTGTGTGAAGTTAGTGAGACAAATGGAGTTGTTCTCCCACAAGAACCACTCGGCTGATCCTTCTTCAATATGCCCTTCACCAACATGCAGTGTTTCCTTGATTGAATTAGCTCTCACACCAATATTTGCGTCTAGAGCCTTTGCATTGAGGGCTATCTGAAAACGGCTGTGGCGCTGAAGTTGCCTGAGAATGTGGAGTGGTGGCATGTGAAACCCGCATGTGGAGCATTCGTTTGTGTGGGATGCTCTACCAGGTTCATCCTAGATAATGCACTCAAAGGGCACTAAGCATAGAGTGTGAAAACTGAGTTTCCTTGAGAGCTGCTTGGAAGCCTGATGGTGTGTGAAGTTAGTGAGCCAAATGGAGTTGTTCTCCCACAAGAACCACTCGGCTGATCCTTCTTCAATATGCCCTTCACCAACATGCAGTGTTTCCTTGATTGAATTAGCTCTCACACCAATATTTGCGTCTAGAGCCTTTGCATTGAGGGCTATCTGAAAACGGCTGTGGCGCTGAAGTTGCCTGAGAATGTGAGTTGGTGGCATGTGAAACCCGCAGTGCAGCATTCGTTTGTGTGGGATGCTCTACCAGGTTCATTCCTAGATAATGCAGTCAAAGGGCACTAAGCATAGAGTGTGAAAACTGAGTTTCCTTGAGAGCTGCTTGGAAGCCTGATGGTGTGTGAAGTTAGTGAGCCAAATGGAGTTGTTCTCCCACAAGAGCCACTCGGCTGATCCTTCTTCAATATGCCCTTCACCATCATGCAGTGTTTCCTTGATTGAATTAGCTGTCACACCAATATTTGCGTCTATCTGAAAACGGCTGTGGTGCTGAAGTTGCCTGTGAATGTGGAGTTGGTGTCATGTGAAACCCGCATGTGGAGCATTCGTTTGTGTGGGATGCTCTACCAGGTTCATTCCTAGATAATGCACTCAAAGGGCACTAAGCATAGAGTGTGAAAACTGAGTTTCCTTGAGAGCTGCTTGGAAGCCTGATGGTGTGTGAAGTTAGTGAGCCAAATGGAGTTGTTGTCCCACAAGAACCACTCGGCTGATCCTTCTTCAATATGCCCTTCACCAACATGCAGTGTTTCCTTGATTGAATTAGCTCTCACACCAATATTTGCGTCTAGAGCCTTTGCATTGAGGGCTATCTGAAAACGGCTGTGGCGCTGAAGTTGCCTGAGAATGTGGAGTTGGTGGCATGTGAAACCCGCATGTGCAGCATTCGTTTGTGTGGGATGCTCTACCAGGTTCATTCCTAGATAATGCACGCAAAGGGCACTAAGCATAGAGTGTGAAAACTGAGTTTCCTTGAGAGCTGCTTGGAAGCCTGATGGTGTGTGAAGTTAGTGAGCCAAATGGAGTTGTTCTCCCACAAGAACCACTCGGCTGATCCTTCTTCAATATGCCCTTCACCAACATGCAGTGTTTCCTTGATTGAATTAGCTCTCACACCAATATTTGCGTCTAGAGCCTTTGCATTGAGGGCTATCTGAAAACGGCTGTGGCGCTGAAGTTGCCGGAGAATGTGGAGTTGGTGGCATGTGAAACCCGCATGTGGAGCATTCGTTTGTGTGGGATGCTCTACCAGGTTCATTCCTAGATAATGCACTCAAAGGGCACTAAGCCTAGAGTGTGAAAACTGAGTTTCCTTGAGAGCTGCTTGGAAGCCTGATGGTGTGTGAAGTTAGTGAGACAAATGGAGTTGTTCTCCCACAAGAACCACTCGGCTGATCCTTCTTCAATATGCCCTTCACCAACATGCAGTGTTTCCTTGATTGAATTAGCTCTCACACCAATATTTGCGTCTAGAGCCTTTGCATTGAGGGCTATCTGAAAACGGCTGTGGCGCTGAAGTTGCCTGAGAATGTGGAGTTGGTGGCATGTGAAACCCGCATGTGGAGCATTCGTTTGTGTGGGATGCTCTACCAGGTTCATTCCTAGATAATGCACTCAAAGGGCACTAAGCATAGAGTGTGAAAACTGAGTTTCCTTGAGAGCTGCTTGGAAGCCTGATGGTGTGTGAAGTTAGTGAGCCAAATGGAGTTGTTCTCCCACAAGAACCACTCGGCTGATCCTTCTTCAATATGCCCTTCACCAACATGCAGTGTTTCCTTGATTGAATTAGCTCTCACACCAATATTTGCGTCTAGAGCCTTTGCATTGAGGGCTATCTGAAAACGGCTGTGGCGCTGAAGTTGCCTGAGAATGTGGAGTTGGTGGCATGTGAAACCCGCATGTGCAGCATTCGTTTGTGTGGGATGCTCTACCAGGTTCATTCCTAGATAATGCACTCAAAGGGCACTAAGCATAGAGTGTGAAAACTGAGTTTCCTTGAGAGCTGCTTGGAAGCCTGATGGTGTGTGAAGTTAGTGAGCCAAATGGAGTTGTTCTCCCACAAAAACCACTCGGCTGATCCTTCTTCAATATGCCCTTCACCATCATGCAGTGTTTCCTTGATTGAATTAGCTCTCACACCAATATTTGCGTCTATCTGAAAACGGCTGTGGTGCTGAAGTTGCCTGTGAATGTGGAGTTGGTGTCATGTGAAACCCGCATGTGTAGCATTCGTTTGTGTGGGATGCTCTACCAGGTTCATTCCTAGATAATGCACTCAAAGGGCACTAAGCATAGAGTGTGAAAACTGAGTTTCCTTGAGAGCTGCTTGGAAGCCTGATGGTGTGTGAAGTTAGTGAGCCAAATGGAGTTGTTCTCCCACAAGAACCACTCGGCTGATCCTTCTTCAATATGCCCTTCACCAACATGCAGTGTTTCCTTGATTGAATTAGCTCTCACACCAATATTTGCGTCTAGAGCCTTTGCATTGAGGGCTATCTGAAAACGGCTGTGGCGCTGAAGTTGCCTGAGAATGTGGAGTTGGTGGCATGTGAAACCCGCATGTGCAGCATTCGTTTGTGTGGGATGCTCTACCAGGTTCATTCCTAGATAATGCACTCAAAGGGCACTAAGCATAGAGTGTGAAAACTGAGTTTCCTTGAGAGCTGCTTGGAAGCCTGATGGTGTGTGAAGTTAGTGAGCCAAATGGAGTTGTTCTCCCACAAGAACCACTCGGCTGATCCTTCTTCAATATGCCCTTCACCATCATGCAGTGTTTCCTTGATTGAATTAGCTCTCACACCAATATTTGCGTCTAGAGCCTTTGCATTGAGGGCTATCTGAAAACGGCTGTGGCGCTGAAGTTGCCTGAGAATGTGGAGTTGGTGGCATGTGAAATCCGCATGTGGAGCATTCGTTTGTGTGGGATGCTCTACCAGGTTCATTCCTAGATAATGCACTCAAAGGGCACTAAGCATAGAGTGTGAAAACTGAGTTTCCTTGAGAGCTGCTTGGAAGCCTGATGGTGTGTGAAGTTAGTGAGCCAAATGGAGTTGTTCTCCCACAAGAACCACTCGGCTGATCCTTCTTCAATATGCCCTTCACCAACATGCAGTGTTTCCTTGATTGAATTAGCTCTCACACCAATATTTGCGTCTAGAGCCTTTGCATTGAGAGCTATCTGAAAACGGCTGTGGCGCTGAAGTTGCCGGAGAATGTGGAGTTGGTGGCATGTGAAACCCGCATGTGGAGCATTCGTTTGTGTGGGATGCTCTACCAGGTTCATTCCTAGATAATGCACTCAAAGGGCACTAAGCCTAGAGTGTGAAAACTGAGTTTCCTTGAGAGCTGCTTGGAAGCCTGATGGTGTGTGAAGTTAGTGAGACAAATGGAGTTGTTCTCCCACAAGAACCACTCGGCTGATCCTTCTTCAATATGCCCTTCACCAACATGCAGTGTTTCCTTGATTGAATTAGCTCTCACACCAATATTTGCGTCTAGAGCCTTTGCATTGAGGGCTATCTGAAAACGGCTGTCGCGCTGAAGTTGCCTGAGAATGTGGAGTTGGTGGCATGTGAAACCCGCATGTGGAGCATTCGTTTGTGTGGGATGCTCTACCAGGTTCATTCCTAGATAATGCACTCAAAGGGCACTAAGCATAGAGTGTGAAAACTGAGTTTCCTTGAGAGCTGCTTGGAAGCCTGATGGTGTGTGAAGTTAGTGAGCCAAATGGAGTTGTTCTCCCACAAGAACCACTCGGCTGATCCTTCTTCAATATGCCCTTCACCAACATGCAGTGTTTCCTTGATTGAATTAGCTCTCACACCAATATTTGCGTCTAGAGCCTTTGCATTGAGGGCTATCTGAAAACGGCTGTGGCGCTGAAGTTGCCTGAGAATGTGGAGTTGGTGGCATGTGAAACCCGCATGTGCAGCATTCGTTTGTGTGGGATGCTCTACCAGGTTCATTCCTAGATAATGCACTCAAAGGGCACTAAGCATAGAGTGTGAAAACTGAGTTTCCTTGAGAGCTGCTTGGAAGCCTGATGGTGTGTGAAGTTAGTGAGCCAAATGGAGTTGTTCTCCCACAAGAACCACTCGGCTGATCCTTCTTCAATATGCCCTTCACCAACATGCAGTGTTTCCTTGATTGAATTAGCTCTCACACCAATATTTGCGTCTAGAGCCTTTGCATTGAGGGCTATCTGAAAACGGCTGTGGCGCTGAAGTTGCCTGAGAATGTGGAGTTGGTGGCATGTGAAACCCGCATGTGGAGCATTCGTTTGTGTGGGATGCTCTACCAGGTTCATTCCTAGATAATGCACTCAAAGGGCACTAAGCATAGAGTGTGAAAACTGAGTTTCCTTGAGAGCTGCTTGGAAGCCTGATGGTGTGTGAAGTTAGTGAGCCAAATGGAGTTGTTCTCCCACAAGAACCACTCGGCTGATCCTTCTTCAATATGCCCTTCACCAACATGCAGTGTTTCCTTGATTGAATTAGCTCTCACACCAATATTTGCGTCTAGAGCCTTTGCATTGAGGGCTATCTGAAAACGGCTGTGGCGCTGAAGTTGCCTGAGAATGTGGAGTTGGTGGCATGTGAAACCCGCATGTGGAGCATTCGTTTGTGTGGGATGCTCTACCAGGTTCATTCCTAGATAATGCACTCAAAGGGCACTAAGCATAGAGTGTGAAAACTGAGTTTCCTTGAGAGCTGCTTGGAAGCCTGATGGTGTGTGAAGTTAGTGAGCCAAATGGAGTTGTTCTCCCACAAAAACCACTCGGCTGATCCTTCTTCAATATGCCCTTCACCATCATGCAGTGTTTCCTTGATTGAATTAGCTCTCACACCAATATTTGCGTCTATCTGAAAACGGCTGTGGTGCTGAAGTTGCCTGTGAATGTGGAGTTGGTGTCATGTGAAACCCGCATGTGTAGCATTCGTTTGTGTGGGATGCTCTACCAGGTTCATTCCTAGATAATGCACTCAAAGGGCACTAAGCATAGAGTGTGAAAACTGAGTTTCCTTGAGAGCTGCTTGGAAGCCTGATGGTGTGTGAAGTTAGTGAGCCAAATGGAGTTGTTCTCCCACAAGAACCACTCGGCTGATCCTTCTTCAATATGCCCTTCACCAACATGCAGTGTTTCCTTGATTGAATTAGCTCTCACACCAATATTTGCGTCTAGAGCCTTTGCATTGAGGGCTATCTGAAAACGGCTGTGGCGCTGAAGTTGCCTGAGAATGTGGAGTTGGTGGCATGTGAAACCCGCATGTGCAGCATTCGTTTGTGTGGGATGCTCTACCAGGTTCATTCCTAGATAATGCACTCAAAGGGCACTAAGCATAGAGTGTGAAAACTGAGTTTCCTTGAGAGCTGCTTGGAAGCCTGATGGTGTGTGAAGTTAGTGAGCCAAATGGAGTTGTTCTCCCACAAGAACCACTCGGCTGATCCTTCTTCAATATGCCCTTCACCATCATGCAGTGTTTCCTTGATTGAATTAGCTCTCACACCAATATTTGCGTCTAGAGCCTTTGCATTGAGGGCTATCTGAAAACGGCTGTGGCGCTGAAGTTGCCTGAGAATGTGGAGTTGGTGGCATGTGAAATCCGCATGTGGAGCATTCGTTTGTGTGGGATGCTCTACCAGGTTCATTCCTAGATAATGCACTCAAAGGGCACTAAGCATAGAGTGTGAAAACTGAGTTTCCTTGAGAGCTGCTTGGAAGCCTGATGGTGTGTGAAGTTAGTGAGCCAAATGGAGTTGTTCTCCCACAAGAACCACTCGGCTGATCCTTCTTCAATATGCCCTTCACCAACATGCAGTGTTTCCTTGATTGAATTAGCTCTCACACCAATATTTGCGTCTAGAGCCTTTGCATTGAGAGCTATCTGAAAACGGCTGTGGCGCTGAAGTTGCCGGAGAATGTGGAGTTGGTGGCATGTGAAACCCGCATGTGGAGCATTCGTTTGTGTGGGATGCTCTACCAGGTTCATTCCTAGATAATGCACTCAAAGGGCACTAAGCCTAGAGTGTGAAAACTGAGTTTCCTTGAGAGCTGCTTGGAAGCCTGATGGTGTGTGAAGTTAGTGAGACAAATGGAGTTGTTCTCCCACAAGAACCACTCGGCTGATCCTTCTTCAATATGCCCTTCACCAACATGCAGTGTTTCCTTGATTGAATTAGCTCTCACACCAATATTTGCGTCTAGAGCCTTTGCATTGAGGGCTATCTGAAAACGGCTGTCGCGCTGAAGTTGCCTGAGAATGTGGAGTTGGTGGCATGTGAAACCCGCATGTGGAGCATTCGTTTGTGTGGGATGCTCTACCAGGTTCATTCCTAGATAATGCACTCAAAGGGCACTAAGCATAGAGTGTGAAAACTGAGTTTCCTTGAGAGCTGCTTGGAAGCCTGATGGTGTGTGAAGTTAGTGAGCCAAATGGAGTTGTTCTCCCACAAGAACCACTCGGCTGATCCTTCTTCAATATGCCCTTCACCAACATGCAGTGTTTCCTTGATTGAATTAGCTCTCACACCAATATTTGCGTCTAGAGCCTTTGCATTGAGGGCTATCTGAAAACGGCTGTGGCGCTGAAGTTGCCTGAGAATGTGGAGTTGGTGGCATGTGAAACCCGCATGTGCAGCATTCGTTTGTGTGGGATGCTCTACCAGGTTCATTCCTAGATAATGCACTCAAAGGGCACTAAGCATAGAGTGTGAAAACTGAGTTTCCTTGAGAGCTGCTTGGAAGCCTGATGGTGTGTGAAGTTAGTGAGCCAAATGGAGTTGTTCTCCCACAAGAACCACTCGGCTGATCCTTCTTCAATATGCCCTTCACCAACATGCAGTGTTTCCTTGATTGAATTAGCTCTCACACCAATATTTGCGTCTAGAGCCTTTGCATTGAGGGCTATCTGAAAACGGCTGTGGCGCTGAAGTTGCCTGAGAATGTGGAGTTGGTGGCATGTGAAACCCGCATGTGGAGCATTCGTTTGTGTGGGATGCTCTACCAGGTTCATTCCTAGATAATGCACTCAAAGGGCACTAAGCATAGAGTGTGAAAACTGAGTTTCCTTGAGAGCTGCTTGGAAGCCTGATGGTGTGTGAAGTTAGTGAGCCAAATGGAGTTGTTCTCCCACAAGAACCACTCGGCTGATCCTTCTTCAATATGCCCTTCACCAACATGCAGTGTTTCCTTGATTGAATTAGCTCTCACACCAATATTTGCGTCTAGAGCCTTTGCATTGAGGGCTATCTGAAAACGGCTGTGGCGCTGAAGTTGCCTGAGAATGTGGAGTTGGTGGCATGTGAAACCCGCATGTGGAGCATTCGTTTGTGTGGGATGCTCTACCAGGTTCATTCCTAGATAATGCACTCAAAGGGCACTAAGCATAGAGTGTGAAAACTGAGTTTCCTTGAGAGCTGCTTGGAAGCCTGATGGTGTGTGAAGTTAGTGAGCCAAATGGAGTTGTTCTCCCACAAAAACCACTCGGCTGATCCTTCTTCAATATGCCCTTCACCATCATGCAGTGTTTCCTTGATTGAATTAGCTCTCACACCAATATTTGCGTCTAGAGCCTTTGCATTGAGGGCTATCTGAAAACGGCTGTGGCGCTGAAGTTGCCTGAGAATGTGGAGTTGGTGGCATGTGAAACCCGCATGTGGAGCATTCGTTTGTGTGGGATGCTCTACCATGTTCGTTCCTAGATAATGCACTCAAAGGGCACTAAGCATAGAGTGTGAAAACTGAGTTTCCTTGAGAGCTGCTTGGAAGCCTGATGGTGTGTGAAGTTACTGAGCCAAATGGAGTTGTTCTCCCACAAGAACCACTCGGCTGATCCTTCTTCAATATGCCCTTCACCAACATGCAGTGTTTCCTTGATTGAATTAGCTCTCACACCAATATTTGCGTCTATCTGAAAACGGCTGTGGTGCTGAAGTTGCCTGAGAATGTGGAGTTGGTGTCATGTGAAACCCGCATGTGCAGCATTCGTTTGTGTGGGATGCTCTACCAGGTTCATTCCTAGATAATGCACTCAAAGGGCACTAAGCATAGAGTGTGAAAACTGAGTTTCCTTGAGAGCTGCTTGGAAGCCTGATGGTGTGTGAAGTTAGTGAGCCAAATGGAGTTGTTCTCCCACAAGAACCACTCGGCTGATCCTTCTTCAATATGCCCTTCACCAACATGCAGTGTTTCCTTGATTGAATTAGCTCTCACACCAATATTTGCGTCTAGAGCCTTTGCATTGAGGGCTATCTGAAAACGGCTGTGGCGCTGAAGTTGCCTGTGAATGTGGAGTTGGTGGCATGTGAAACCCGCATGTGGAGCATTCGTTTGTGTGGGATGCTCTACCAAGTTCATTCCTAGATAATGCAGTCAAAGGGCACTAAGCATAGAGTGTGAAAACTGAGTTTCCTTGAGAGCTGCTTGGAAGCCTGATGGTGTGTGAAGTTAGTGAGCCAAATGGAGTTGTTCTCCCACAAGAACCACTCGGCTGATCCTTCTTCATTATGCCCTTCACCAACATGCAGTGTTTCCTTGATTGAATTAGCTCTCACACCAATATTTGCGTCTAGAGCCTTTGCATTGAGGGCTATCTGAAAACGGCTGTGGCGCTGAAGTTGCCTGAGAATGTGGAGTTGGTGGCATGTGAAACCCGCATGTGGAGCATTCGTTTGTGTGGGATGCTCTACCAGGTTCATTCCTAGATAATGCAGTCAAAGGGCACTAAGCATAGAGTGTGAAAACTGAGTTTCCTTGAGAGCTGCTTGGAAGCCTGATGGTGTGTGAAGTTAGTGAGCCAAATGGAGTTGTTCTCGCACAAGAACCACTCGGCTGATCCTTCTTCAATATGCCCTTCACCAACATGCAGTGTTTCCTTGATTGAATTAGCTCTCACACCAATATTTGCGTCTAGAGCCTTTGCATTGAGGGCTATCTGAAAACGGCTGTGGCGCTGAAGTTGCCTGTCAATGTGGAGTTGGTGGCATGTGAAACCCGCATGTGGAGCATTCGTTTGTGTGGGATGCTCTACCAGGTTCATTCCTAGATAATGCACTCAAAGGGCACTAAGCATAGAGTGTGAAAACTGAGTTTCCTTGAGAGCTGCTTGGAAGCCTGATGGTGTGTGAAGTTAGTGAGCCAAATGGAGTTGTTCTCCCACAAGAACCACTCGGCTGATCCTTCTTCAATATGCCCTTCACCAACATGCAGTGTTTCCTTGATTGAATTAGCTCTCACACCAATATTTGCGTCTAGAGCCTTTGCATTGAGGGCTATCTGAAAACGGCTGTGGCGCTGAAGTTGCCTGAGAATGTGGAGTTGGTGGCATGTGAAACCCGCATGTGGAGCATTCGTTTGTGTGGGATGCTCTACCAGGTTCATTCCTAGATAATGCACTCAAAGGGCACTAAGCATAGAGTGTGAAAACTGAGTTTCCTTGAGAGCTGCTTGGAAGCCTGATGGTGTGTGAAGTTAGTGAGCCAAATGGAGTTGTTCTCCCACAAGAACCACTCGGCTGATCCTTCTTCAATATGCCCTTCACCAACATGCAGTGTTTCCTTGATTGAATTAGCTCTCACACCAATATTTGCGTCTAGAGCCTTTGCATTGAGGGCTATCTGAAAACGGCTGTGGCGCTGAAGTTGCCTGTGAATGTGGAGTTGGTGGCATGTGAAACCCGCATGTGGAGCATTCGTTTGTGTGGGATGCTCACCAAGCTTCATTTCAGTCCTAGGTACTGAATAGGCACTAAGCATAGAGTGTGAAAACTGAGTTTCCTTGAGAGCTGCTTAGAAGTCTGATGGTTTGTGAAGTTAGTGAGCCAAATGGAGTTGTTCTCCCACAAGAACCACTCGGCTGATCCTTCTTCAATATGCCCTTCACCAACATGCAGTGTTTCCTTGATTGAATTAGCTCTCACACCAATATTTGCGTCTGTCTGAAAACGGCTGTGGCACTGAAGTTGCCTGTGAATGTGGAGTTGGTGGCCTGTGAAACCCGCATGTGGAGCATTCGTTTGTGTGGGATGCTCTACCAGGTTCATTCCTAGATAATGCACTCAAAGGGCACTAAGCATAGAGTGTGAAAACTGAGTTTCCTTGAGAGCTGCTTGGAAGCCTGATGGTGTGTGAAGTTAGTGAGCCAAATGGAGTTGTTCTCCCACAAGAACCACTCGGCTGATCCTTCTTCAATATGCCCTTCACCAACATGCAGTGTTTCCTTGATTGAATTAGCTCTCACACCAATATTTGCGTCTAGAGCCTTTGCATTGAGGGCTATCTGAAAACGGCTGTGGCGCTGAAGTTGCCTGAGAATGTGGAGTTGGTGGCATGTGAAACCCGCATGTGGAGCATTCGTTTGTGTGGGATGCTCTACCAGGCTCATTCCTAGATAATGCACTCAAAGTGCACTAAGCATAGAGTGTGAAAACTGAGTTTCCTTGAGAGCTGCTTGGAAGCCTGATGGTGTGTGAAGTTAGTGAGCCAAATGGAGTTGTTCTCCCACAAGAACCACTCGGCTGATCCTTCTTCAATATGCCCTTCACCAACATGCAGTGTTTCCTTGATTGAATTAGCTCTCACACCAATATTTGCGTCTAGAGCCTTTGCATTGAGGGCTATCTGAAAACGGCTGTGGCGCTGAAGTTGCCTGTCAATGTGGAGTTGGTGGCATGTGAAACCCGCATGTGGAGCATTCGTTTGTGTGGGATGCTCTACCAGGTTCATTCCTAGATAATGCACTCAAAGGGCACTAAGCATAGAGTGTGAAAACTGAGTTTCCTTGAGAGCTGCTTGGAAGCCTGATGGTGTGTGAAGTTAGTGAGCCAAATGGAGTTGTTCTCCCACAAGAACCACTCGGCTGATCCTTCTTCAATATGCCCTTCACCAACATGCAGTGTTTCCTTGATTGAATTAGCTCTCACACCAATATTTGCGTCTAGAGCCTTTGCATTGAGGGCTATCTGAAAACGGCTGTGGCGCTGAAGTTGCCTGTGAATGTGGAGTTGGTGGCATGTGAAACCCGCATGTGGAGCATTCGTTTGTGTGGGATGCTCACCAAGCTTCATTTCAGTCCTAGGTACTCAAAAGGCACTAAGCATAGAGTGTGAAAACTGAGTTTCCTTGAGAGCTGCTTGGAAGCCTGATGGTGTGTGAAGTTAGGGAGCCAAATGGAGTTGTTCTCCCACAAGAACCACTCGGCTGATCCTTCTTCAATATGCCCTTCACCAACATGCAGTGTTTCCTTGATTGAATTAGCTCCCACACCAATATTTGCATCTAGAGCCTTTGCATTGAGGGCTATCTGAAAATGGCTGTGGTGCTGAAGTTGCCTGTGAATGTGGAGTTGGTGGCATGTGAAACCCGCATGTGGAGCATTCGTTTGTGTGGGATGCTCTACCAGGTTCATTCCTAGATAATGCACTCAAAGGGCACTAAGCATAGAGTGTGAAAACTGAGTTTCCTTGAGAGCTGCTTGGAAGCCTGATGGTGTGTGAAGTTAGTGAGACAAATGGAGTTGTTCTCCCACAAGAACCACTCGGCTGATCCTTCTTCAATATGCCCTTCACCAACATGCAGTGTTTCCTTGATTGAATTAGCTCTCACACCAATATTTGCGTCTAGAGCCTTTGCATTGAGGGCTATCTGAAAACGGCTGTGGCGCTGAAGTTGCCTGTGAATGTGGAGTTGGTGGCCTGTGAAACCCGCATGTGCAGCATTCGTTTGTGTGGGATGCTCTACCAGGTTCATTCCTAGATAATGCACTCAAAGGGCACTAAGCATAGAGTGTGAAAACTGAGTTTCCTTGAGAGCTGCTTGGAAGCCTGATGGTGTGTGAAGTTAGTGAGCCAAATGGAGTTGTTCTCCCACAAGAACCACTCGGCTGATCCTTCTTCAATATGCCCTTCACCAACATGCAGTGTTTCCTTGATTGAATTAGCTCTCACACCAATATTTGCATCTAGAGCCTTTGCATTGAGGGCTATCTGAAAACGGCTGTGGCGCTGAAGTTGCCTGAGAATGTGGAGTTGGTGGCATGTGAAACCCGCATGTGGAGCATTCGTTTGTGTGGGATGCTCTACCAGGTTCATTCCTAGATAATGCACTCAAAGGGCACTAAGCATAGAGTGTGAAAACTGAGTTTCCTTGAGAGCTGCTTGGAAGCCTGATGGTGTGTGAAGTTAGTGAGCCAAATGGAGTTGTTCTCCCACAAGAACCACTCGGCTGATCCTTCTTCAATATGCCCTTCACCAACATGCAGTGTTTCCTTGATTGAATTAGCTCTCACACCAATATTTGCGTCTAGAGCCTTTGCATTGAGGGCTATCTGAAAACGGCTGTGGCGCTGAAGTTGCGTGAGAATGTGGAGTTGGTGGCATGTGAAACCCGCATGTGGAGCATTCGTTTGTGTGGGATGCTCTACCAGGTTCATTCCTAGATAATGCACTCAAAGGGCACTAAGCATAGAGTGTGAAAACTGAGTTTCCTTGAGAGCTGCTTAGAAGCCTGATGGTGTGTGAAGTTAGTGAGCCAAATGGAGTTGTGCTCCCACAAGAACCACTCGGCTGATCCTTCTTCAATATGCCCTTCACCAACATGCAGTGTTTCCTTGATTGAATTAGCTCTCACACCAATATTTGCGTCTAGAGCCTTTGCATTGAGGTCTATCTGAAAACGGCTGTGGCGCTGAAGTTGCCTGTGAATGTGGAGTTGGTGGCATGTGAAACCCGCATGTGCAGCATTCGTTTGTGTGGGATGCTCTACCATGTTCGTTCCTAGATAATGCACTCAAAGGGGACTAAGCATAGAGTGTGAAAACTGAGTTTCCTTGAGAGCTGCTTGGAAGCCTGATGGTGTGTGAAGTTAGTGAGACAAATGGAGTTGTTCTCCCACAAGAACCACTCGGCTGATCCTTCTTCAATATGCCCTTCACCAACATGCAGTGTTTCCTTGATTGAATTAGCTCTCACACCAATATTTGCGTCTATCTGAAAACGGCTGTGGTGCTGAAGTTGCCAGTGAATATGGAGTTGGTGTCATGTGAAACCCGCATGTGGAGCATTCGTTTGTGTGGGATGCTCTACCAGGTTCATTCCTAGATAATGCACTCAAAGGGCACTAAGCATAGAGTGTGAAAACTGAGTTTCCTTGAGAGCTGCTTGGAAGCCTGATGGTGTGTGAAGTTAGTGAGCCAAATGGAGTTGTTCTCCCACAAGAACCACTCGGCTGATCCTTCTTCAATATGCCCTTCACCAACATGCAGTGTTTCCTTGATTGAATTAGCTCTCACACCAATATTTGCGTCTAGAGCCTTTGCATTGAGGGCTATCTGAAAACGGCTGTGGCGCTGAAGTTGCCTGAGAATGTGGAGTTGGTGGCATGTGAAACCCGCATGTGGAGCATTCGTTTGTGTGGGATGCTCTACCAGGTTCATTCCTAGATAATGCACTCAAAGGGCACTAAGCATAGAGTGTGAAAACTGAGTTTCCTTGAGAGCTGCTTGGAAGCCTGATGGTGTGTGAAGTTAGTGAGCCAAATGGAGTTGTTCTCCCACAAGAACCACTCGGCTGATCCTTCTTCAATATGCCCTTCACCAACATGCAGTGTTTCCTTGATTGAATTAGCTCTCACACCAATATTTGCGTCTAGAGCCTTTGCATTGAGGGCTATCTGAAAATGGCTGTGGCGCTGAAGTTGCCTGTCAATGTGGAGTTGGTGGCATGTGAAACCCGCATGTGGAGCATTCCTTTGTGTGGGATGCTCTACCAGGTTCATTCCTAGATAATGCACTCAAAGGGCACTAAGCATAGAATGTGAAAACTGAGTTTCCTTGAGAGCTGCTTGGAAGCCTGATGGTGTGTGAAGTTAGTGAGCCAAATGGAGTTGTTCTCCCACAAGAACCACTCGGCTGATCCTTCTTCAATATGCCCTTCACCAACATGCAGTGTTTCCTTGATTGAATTAGCTCTCACACCAATATTTGCGTCTAGAGCCTTTGCATTGAGGGCTATCTGAAAACGGCTGTGGCGCTGAAGTTGCCTGTGAATGTGGAGTTGGTGGCATGTGAAACCCGCATGTGGAGCATTCGTTTGTGTGGGATGCTCACCAAGCTTCATTTCAGTCCTAGGTACTCAAAAGGCACTAAGCATAGAGTGTCAAAACTGAGTTTCCTTGAGAGCTGCTTGGAAGCCTGATGGTGTGTGAAGTTAATGAGCCAAATGGAGTTGTTCTCCCACAAGAACCACTCGGCTGATCCTTCTTCAATATGCCCTTCACCAACATGCAGTGTTTTCTTGATTGAATTAGCTCTCACACCAATATTTGCATCTAGAGCCTTTGCATTGAGGGCTATCTGAAAATGGCTGTGGTGCTGAAGTTGCCTGTGAATGTGGAGTTGGTGGCATGTGAAACCCGCATGTGGAGCATTCGTTTCTGTGGGATGCTCTACCAGGTTCATTCCTAGATAATGCACTCAAAGGGCACTAAGCATAGAGTGTGAAAACTGAGTTTCCTTGAGAGCTGCTTGGAAGCCTGATGGTGTGTGAAGTTAGTGAGCCAAATGGAGTTGTTCTCCCACAAGAACCACTCGGCTGATCCTTCTTCAATATGCCCTTCACCAACATGCAGTGTTTCCTTGATTGAATTAGCTCTCACACCAATATTTGCGTCTAGAGCCTTTGCATTGAGGGCTATCTGAAAACGGCTGTGGCGCTGAAGTTGCCTGTGAATGTGGAGTTGGTGGCATGTGAAACCCGCATGTGGAGCATTCGTTTGTGTGGGATGCTCTACCAGGTTCATTCCTAGATAATGCACTCAAAGGGCACTAAGCATAGAGTGTGAAAACTGAGTTTCCTTGAGAGCTGCTTGGAAGCCTGATGGTGTGTGAAGTTAGTGAGCCAAATGGAGTTGTTCTCCCACAAGAACCACTCGGCTGATCCTTCTTCAATATGCCCTTCACCAACATGCAGTGTTTCCTTGATTGAATTAGCTCTCACACCAATATTTGCATCTAGAGCCTTTGCATTGAGGGCTATCTGAAAACGGCTGTGGCGCTGAAGTTGCCTGAGAATGTGGAGTTGGTGGCATGTGAAACCCGCATGTGGAGCATTCGTTTGTGTGGGATGCTCTACCAGGTTCATTCCTAGATAATGCACTCAAAGGGCACTAAGCATAGAGTGTGAAAACTGAGCTTCCTTGAGAGCTGCTTGGAAGCCTGATGGTGTGTGAAGTTAGTGAGCCAAATGGAGTTGTTCTCCCACAAGAACCACTCGGCTGATCCTTCTTCAATATGCCCTTCACCAACATGCAGTGTTTCCTTGATTGAATTAGCTCTCACACCAATATTTGCGTCTAGAGCCTTTGCATTGAGGGCTATCTGAAAACGGCTGTGGCGCTGAAGTTGCCTGAGAATGTGGAGTTGGTGGCATGTGAAACCCGCATGTGGAGCATTCGTTTGTGTGGGATGCTCTACCAGGTTCATTCCTAGATAATGCACTCAAAGGGCACTAAGCATAGAGTGTGAAAACTGAGTTTCCTTGAGAGCTGCTTAGAAGCCTGATGGTGTGTGAAGTTAGTGAGCCAAATGGAGTTGTTCTCCCACAAGAACCACTCGGCTGATCCTTCTTCAATATGCCCTTCACCAACATGCAGTGTTTCCTTGATTGAATTAGCTCTCACACCACTATTTGCGTCTAGAGCCTTTGCATTGAGGTCTATCTGAAAACGGCTGTGGCGCTGAAGTTGCCTGTGAATGTGGAGTTGGTGGCATGTGAAACCCGCATGTGGAGCATTCGTTTGTGTCGGATGCTCTACCATGTTCGTTCCTAGATAATTCACTCAAAGGGCACTAAGCATAGAGTGTGAAAACTGAGTTTCCTTGAGAGCTGCTTGGAAGCCTGATGGTGTGTGAAGTTAGTGAGACAAATGGAGTTGTTCTCCCACAAGAACCACTCGGCTGATCCTTCTTCAATATGCCCTTCACCAACATGCAGTGTTTCCTTGATTGAATTAGCTCTCACACCAATATTTGAGTCTATCTGAAAACGGCTGTGGCGCTGAAGTTGCCTGTGAATATGGAGTTGGTGTCATGTGAAACCCGCATGTGGAGCATTCGTTTGTGTGGGATGCTCTACCAGGTTCATTCCTAGATAATGCACTCAAAGTGCACTAAGCATAGAATGTGAAAACTGAGTTTCCTTGAGAGCTGCTTGGAAGCCTGATGGTGTGTGAAGTTAGTGAGCCAAATGGAGTTGTTCTCCCACAAGAACCACTCGGCTGATCCTTCTTCAATATGCCCTTCACCAACATGCAGTGTTTCCTTGATTGAATTAGCTCTCACACCAATATTTGCGTCTAGAGCCTTTGCATTGAGGGCTATCTGAAAACGGCTGTGGCGCTGAAGTTGCCTGAGAATGTGGAGTTGGTGGCATGTGAAACCCGCATGTGGAGCATTCGTTTGTGTGGGATGCTCTACCAGGTTCATTCCTAGATAATGCACTCAAAGGGCACTAAGCATAGAGTGTGAAAACTGAGTTTCCTTGAGAGCTGCTTGGAAGCCTGATGGTGTGTGAAGTTAGTGAGCCAAATGGAGTTGTTCTCCCACAAGAACCACTCGGCTGATCCTTCTTCAATATGCCCTTCACCAACATGCAGTGTTTCCTTGATTGAATTAGCTCTCACACCAATATTTGCGTCTAGAGCCTTTGCATTGAGGGCTATCTGAAAACGGCTGTGGCGCTGAAGTTGCCTGTCAATGTGGAGTTGGTGGCATGTGAAACCCGCATGTGGAGCATTCGTTTGTGTGGGATGCACTACCAGGTTCATTCCTAGATAATGCACTCAAAGGGCACTAAGCATAGAGTGTGAAAACTGAGTTTCCTTGAGAGCTGCTTGGAAGCCTGATGGTGTGTGAAGTTAGTGAGCCAAATGGAGTTGTTCTCCCACAAGAACCACTCGGCTGATCCTTCTTCAATATGCCCTTCACCAACATGCAGTGTTTCCTTGATTGAATTAGCTCTCACACCAATATTTGCGTCTAGAGCCTTTGCATTGAGGGCTATCTGAAAACGGCTGTGGCGCTGAAGTTGCCTGTGAATGTGGAGTTGGTGGCATGTGAAACCCGCATGTGGAGCATTCGTTTGTGTGGGATGCTCACCAAGCTTCATTTCAGTCCTAGGCACTCAAAAGGCACTAAGCATAGAGTGTGAAAACTGAGTTTCCTTGAGAGCTGCTTGGAAGCCTGATGGTGTGTGAAGTTAGTGAGCCAAATGGAGTTGTTCTCCCACAAGAACCACTCGGCTGATCCTTCTTCAATATGCCCTTCACCAACATGCAGTGTTTCCTTTATTGAATTAGCTCTCACACCAATATTTGCGTCTAGACCCTTTGCATTGAGGGCTATCTGAAAACGGCTGTGGCGCTGAAGTTGCCTGTGAATGTGGAGTTGGTGGCATGTGAAACCCGCATGTGGAGCATTTGTTTGTGTGGGATGCTCTACCAGGTTCATTCCGAGATAATGCACTCAAAGGGCACTAAGCATAGAGTGTGAAAACTGAGTTTCCTTGAGAGCTGCTTGGAAGCCTGATGGTGTGTGAAGTTAGTGAGCCAAATGGAGTTGTTCTCCCACAAGAACCACTCGGCTGATCCTTCTTCAATATGCCCTTCACCAGCATGCAGTGTTTCCTTGATTGAATTAGCTCTCACACCAATATTTGCGTCTAGAGCCTTTGCATTGAGGGCTATCTGAAAACGGCTGTGGCGCTGAAGTTGCCTGTGAATGTGGAGTTGGTGGCATGTGAAACCCGCATGTGGAGCATTCGTTTGTGTGGGATGCTCTACCAGCTTCATTTCAGTCCTAGGCACTCAAAGGGCACTAAGCATAAAATGTGAAAACTGAGTTTCCTTGAGAGCTGCTTGGAAGCCTGATGGTGTGTGAAGTTAGTGAGCCAAATGGAGTTGTTCTCCCACAAGAACCACTCGGCTGATCCTTCTTCAATATGCCCTTCACCGACATGCAGTGTTTCCTTGATTGAATTAGCTCTCACACCAATATTTGCGTCTAGAGCCTTTGCATTGAGGGCTATCTGAAAACGGCTGTGGCGCTGAAGTTGCCTGTGAATGTGGAGTTGGTGGCATGTGAAACCCGCATGTGGAGCATTCGTTTGTGTGGGATGCTCTACCAGGTTCATTCCTAGATAATGCACTCAAAGGGCACTAAGCATAGAGTGTGAAAACTGAGTTTCCTTGAGAGCTGCTTGGAAGCCTGATGGTGTGTGAAGTTAGTGAGCCAAATGGAGTTGTTCTCCCACAAGAACCACTCGGCTGATCCTTCTTCAATATGCCCTTCACCAACATGCAGTGTTTCCTTGATTGAATTAGCTCTCACACCAATATTTGCGTCTAGAGCCTTTGCATTGAGGGCTATCTGAAAACGGCTGTGGCGCTGAAGTTGCCTGTGAATGTGGAGTTGGTGGCATGTGAAACCCGCATGTGGAGCATTCGTTTGTGTGGGATGCTCTACCAGCTTCATTTCAGTCCTAGGCACTCAAAGGGCACTAAGCATAAAATGTGAAAACTGAGTTTCCTTGAGAGCTGCTTGGAAGCCTGATGGTGTGTGAAGTTAGTGAGCCAAATGGAGTTGTTCTCCCACAAGAACCACTCGGCTGATCCTTCTTCAATATGCCCTTCACCGACATGCAGTGTTTCCTTGATTGAATTAGCTCTCACACCAATATTTGCGTCTAGAGCCTTTGCATTGAGGGCTATCTGAAAACGGCTGTGGCGCTGAAGTTGCCTGTGAATGTGGAGTTGGTGGCATGTGAAACCCGCATGTGGAGCATTCGTTTGTGTGGGATGCTCTACCAGGTTCATTCCTAGATAATGCACTCAAAGGGCACTAAGCATAGAGTGTGAAAACTGAGTTTCCTTGAGAGCTGCTTGGAAGCCTGATGGTGTGTGAAGTTAGTGAGCCAAATGGAGTTGTTCTCCCACAAGAACCACTCGGCTGATCCTTCTTCAATATGCCCTTCACCAACATGCAGTGTTTCCTTGATTGAATTAGCTCTCACACCAATATTTGCGTCTAGAGCCTTTGCATTGAGGGCTATCTGAAAACGGCTGTGGCGCTGAAGTTGCCTGTGAATGTGGAGTTGGTGGCATGTGAAACCCGCATGTGGAGCATTCGTTTGTGTGGGATGCTCTACCAGCTTCATTTCAGTCCTAGGCACTCAAAGGGCACTAAGCATAAAATGTGAAAACTGAGTTTCCTTGAGAGCTGCTTGGAAGCCTGATGGTGTGTGAAGTTAGTGAGCCAAATGGAGTTGTTCTCCCACAAGAACCACTCGGCTGATCCTTCTTCAATATGCCCTTCACCGACATGCAGTGTTTCCTTGATTGAATTAGCTCTCACACCAATATTTGCGTCTAGAGCCTTTGCATTGAGGGCTATCTGAAAACGGCTGTGGCGCTGAAGTTGCCTGTGAATGTGGAGTTGGTGGCATGTGAAACCCGCATGTGGAGCATTCGTTTGTGTGGGATGCTCTACCAGGTTCATTCCTAGATAATGCACTCAAAGGGCACTAAGTATAGAATGTGAAAACTGAGTTTCCTTGAGAGCTGCTTGGAAGCCTGATGGTGTGTGAAGTTAGTGAGCCAAATGGAGTTGTTCTCCCACAAGAACCACTCGGCTGATCCTTCTTCAATATGCCCTTCACCAACATGCAGTGTTTCCTTGATTGAATTAGCTCTCACACCAATATTTGCGTCTAGAGCCTTTGCATTGAGGGCTATCTGAAAACAGCTGTGGCGCTGAAGTTGCCTGTGAATGTGGAGTTGGTGGCATGTGAAACTCGCATTTGGGCGTTTGTTTGTGTGGGATACTCTACCAGGTTCATTCCTAGATAATGCACTCAAAGGGCACTAAGCATAGAGTGTGAAAACTGAGTTTCCTTGAGAGCTGCTTGGAAGCCTGATGGTGTGTGAAGTTAGTGAGCCAAATGGAGTTGTTCTCCCACAAGAACCACTCGGCTGATCCTTCTTCAATATGCCCTTCACCAACATGCAGTGTTTCCTTGATTGAATTAGCTCTCACACCAATATTTGCGTCTAGAGCCTTTGCATTGAGGGCTATCTGAAAACGGCTGTGGCGCTGAAGTTGCCTGTGAATGTGGAGTTGGTGGCATGTGAAACCCGCATGTGGAGCATTCGTTTGTGTGGGATGCTCTACCAGCTTCATTTCAGTCCTAGGCACTCAAAGGG